>NC_065448.1:239882071-240186178 GCF_917563875.1 Diabrotica virgifera virgifera
AACACTGAGAACTGTTTCTAAAATATCTAATAAGTAGAGGAGCATTGTTAAAAGAATGAAAATGATTAATATTTTGCCATCTTTGTGGCAATACTTAGAATATTGTTAGTGTTTCTTGCTGTTAGGTTTTCTTGCCAGAAAATACTTAAAATATTGATTTATTAGCCTAATGAGCAACACTTAAGATATTCCTAAGAATACTTTACAAGAGAATTAGACGCAAATGCGAAGATCTCCATTAGGCTAATGAGCCACACTAAGATATTCCTAAGAGAAATAGACGCAAATACGAAGATCTAGAAGATACTCAATTTGGTTTTAGATATGCTATTGGAAACAGCACTTTTTACGCTAAATTAATATCCTATTAAAAATGCCGTGACCAAAGAAAATATGTATTTTGCATGCTTCGTGGACTTCAAGAAGACATTCGATAAAGTACAGCATGTAAAATTAATTCAGATACTAAAAAAATATAGGAATAGATCTTCTTCTTCTTGTAGTGCCTATCCGCTTCGGATGTTGGCGATCATCAATCCTTTGCCTTCCTGGTTCTCGCTTTCCTTCTACTTTTCCTTGCAAGATTAGTTGCAGCAGTCCATATCTTTCACTTTTCCTCATGATGTGACCGAGGTATTCGATCTTGGCTGTTTTTATTGTGACTAACAGCTCTTTTTTTGCATTGTTAGCAAAACACCCTGATTTTCGTCTAAGTTGGAAAAGTTTACAAAATGACCTATTTGGGAACTGTCATAATGGACCAACTAGGACCAAATATAGAAATAAAACGCGGAATAGCAATGACTAAAACTGCTTTTATGAAAATGAAGTCATTTTTTGCAATAATCATCTTAGTTTAGAACTAAGATAAGTTTGGTCTGTACTTATGTATGGTGGAGAAAGCGTGGACACTAAAAGTATCGATCATGAACAGAATTGAAGCATTGGAAATGTGGATTTCTAGTCGAATGCTGAAGATACCTTGAACAGCAAGAAAAACTAACGAGGAAGTACTAAAGAGGGTCAACAAAGATAGAGAACTGATAAGGGCTGTTAAACACCTAAAAATGACTTATCGACGACATATAGTTAGGGAAAATAGATATAGAATACTATAACTCATCCTTAAAGGCAAAACAGGACTGATCCGTAGAAGTAAAGGAAGAAAACAAGTTTCTTGGTTAAAAATCATCCGTGAATGAACTCAGATATCAAATGCAGGACAATTATTTCATATTGCAGAAGATCGACACACCTTCCTAATGGTGATCGCCAACGTCGAATAATTCTGATATGACAAGTGAAGGAGAAGAATATTATTCTTATCGGGAGAGAAAAACGGTCACAATGCATTAACTGCCCATTTATTTAGAGAAAACATTATTTTATCGTCAATATTTTATCGTCATCTAATTTTACTTTATGTGTATTCCATGATCCAATAACATTTCTTATTCAGGTGTATTTTCAAGAATTTAGGGTCAAAATATCCATTGAAAATTCCTGGTAATTATTGCACTGGTGCAGCTGTAATATTGGAGTAACAACTACACTAAATAAAAATCCATTTCCAACTAAACTAAAACACTGAGAACTGTAAAATATCTAGTAGGTAGAGGAGCATTGTTAAAACAATGAAAATGATTAATATTTTGTTTCGTCGGTACGGCAAAGCATTTTTAGATTAGCGTGAAGTTTGCACGCTCACGTGCTGATTCCAAAAATGATTGGTTCGCTGCAAAAAAAGTGCCTGTAAATATGCCGCTGAATTTTACTGTACTTTATTCATATACGTACCTATATAACCATTCTGGCTAACACTCATAATCGATAATAAATGTATGAATAAATTCAATTGAAGTATGTATTTGACAATAGAACTGGATAGACGTTATTTTGGCGGCAATCGTTTATTTTTATTTCTCTAATCTTAAACGATCATTCATCAAACAAAGTAGATATATAGCTGTTTTTAAGCAGTCACTATGATTGGCAGAGGAAATATTTCACCAACTTGATTTCTTCTGCAAGCCATGTTTTCTTATACGACTTAAACTAATTGCATATATTTATTTTACTTCGAACATGTTAAAATTTAATATTTCTTTCGATTGTCAGGTGGAATAAACCATAATATAACATCTGCCAACATACTGCGAGCAAAAATATTGGAGATGTCTGCGCATACTATTGATTGTCTTGCTTCTTTGTCTATATTTTTTCCACCACCTCAGTTTTGTTTCAGTTGCGAGCCTAATTGTCTAGGCTTCAACTCTATACAAAAGGGTAGACAATACGTAGCATCTCAATACCCTAGTTCTACTTTTTATTCCCAGTTTTTACATCCCACATGCCATCCCATCCCAAATAATTATATTGTACCTTGGTACTTTATCTAAAGCTTTTCTTTTAACGTAGATTGTTTCGTCTTTAATCTTGTTATTACTGACAATCATGATTTCTGTTTTTTTTGTGTTTAGGGCCATTTCTGTCGCAGTACTGCTCACTGCAATCAACCAAAATTTGCAGCCCTTTTCTGCTGTCCGCAAGGAGTATTGTATCGTCTGCATATCTGATATTATGCACTAGTATTTCATTAATTGATATGCCTTTATTGATGTCTTCTAGTGTCTCGTTAAATATCTCTTCTGAACACATATTAAAAAGTAGACAGGATAGAACACATCCTTGTCGTATTCCTCTTCTTCTAGGTATCTCTTTAGATTTTTGTTGGTCTACTTGTATTATGGCTTTCTGATTTCGGTATTTTGTAAGGATTCTCACATCCTGATCATCTATTTTATCTATTCTAAAGAACAACTAGAACTACACCATATAAATGGATTTTCTCTGGCTTTATCTTTCTGCCGTGACCAAGGGGAACATGGAGGGTCTTCAATATATGTGAAAGAGGGTGTGGTTTGAAAGGAACGTTCTAATATTTGTTCTCAATCTGAGAAATATAATTTTGAAGTGAGTGCTATGGAAATAGACTTTTGCCTTTTTAATTGTGTTGTGTTGTGTATTTATCTGCCTGGACGTGGCTCTATTGATGTTTTTATGTCAAAACTGGATCTAATACTTGATGTACTAGCCTAGGTAAGGCTATAATAATAACAGGGGTGACTTTAATATAGATTTCACATCAAATTCACTAAGTAAGCAGAACTTGGTAAATGTTTTAGATTCTTATGAAGGTAACTGTGAATGATTATACAAGAGTAACTGCAAGTAGTAAAACTCAAATTGATTATATTGCTACAAACATAAATCACCAACAAAAAACAATGGTTGTGGAAGGTTTTATCTCTGATCATCGTGCGCAACTGTTCCAATGTAGCATTCACACAGACAATGATGCCTATATATTCATCCGTTCATATAGTGAAAGGAACATAAATCGTTTTGTTCAAACCCTTGAGTCAACAAATTGGTCAGAGGTATTTAATACAATTTCTGCTGAGGATAAATCATTAACTTTTTTAAATACTATCCAAAATTACTTTCGGTCCCATTTTCCACTACTTAAATGTAAACCTAAAAAATGTACACGTTCGAATTGGTTTACGCAGGAACTGTACAATTTAAGGGATCAGCTAAAACTTTTAGAAACGATCTGTCAGCAAAATAGTAATCTTAGGCCAGTCCTTCATTTAGCAAAGACAGAATTTTCAATTAAATTAAAAGCAGCAAAAAGTAGTCACTTCATGAGACAGTTAAACGAATCATCAAATAAAATGAAATGTATTTGGCATTTAGTAAACTTAACAGTCGGGAAACAAAACAACTCAAAAGTACCTAGTGATAATAATAATAATTTAGCAGACAAATTTAACCACCATTTTGTTGAAATGGCTCCAAAGTGACTTGCCGCTTTCTACTAAAATAGGTGGGTTTACATCAGCATCAAAAAACCGTAATAGTTGTTCTATGTTTTTATATCCAACTAACCCACAGGAAATATCTAGTGTAGTCGGAAGTTTTAAATCCAAACGCAGTTGTGGTTTTGATCAGATTTCCCCCAAGTTATTAAAACAATGCATTCACGCTCTCGCAGATCCACTTACGGATATTTGTAATACCTCTTTTCAACAAGGAATATTTCCTAGTATGTTTAAACTATCTATTGTAATCCCTTTATTCAAAAGTGGTGATAAAGATGACCTTAACAACTACCGTCCCATAAGTCTCTTATCTGTGTTTTCAAAGATAATTGAAACTCTGGTTTATACTAGAATAAACGCATCCCTAAAAAAGCATAGTGTCTTGCATAATTTTCAACATGGTTTTACATCTTCTAAGTCTACAACTACAGCTCTTGCAAATTTCGTCAGCTTAGTGTTGGATGCTTTGGACGGACGAGAGAAGGCATGTGGTTTATTACTCGATTTGTCCAAGGCTTTTGATACTTTGGATCATAATTTGTTGCTAACAAAACTTGAGAGGATTGGTATTCGTGGTGTAGTTCTAAAATGGTTTACTTCCTACCTAGAAAATAGAAGAAAAAAAGTAAAGATAACATCTAATGGACTTGTAAACGAATCAAACACATTGGATATCCATTATGGTGTTCCTCAGGGTAGTGTATTGGGTCCTCTACTTTTTATAGTATATATTAATGATATAGCTTTGGTAACTAATTCACTGAGTGGAGTTAACATCATCAGTTATGCGGATGATACCAACATTCTAGTCACAGCAACATCCGATCAAAATTTGCAAAATAAAACTACACAGATACTATCCACCATCAACAGTTATTTCTTATCCAACAAACTAGTTTTAAATGAAGAGAAATCAAAGTATATGATTTTCACGTCAAATAATTTATTAAACCATCAAGCTACTATACAAGCAGCAATAGATAAAACAGACTGCACGAAGTTGATGGGGGTCCTGTTAGACAGTAATTTTAAATGGTCAAACCACATTTCTAATTTGAAATCCAGATTAAGTAGCGCATGTTATGCATTGAGAATTCTTTCACGTCTCTTTAATACATCAATATTAAAAACAGTATACTTTGCCCATTTTTACTCAATAGCCAAATATGGCATTGAAGTTTGGGGTTTTACCTCTGAATTAGAGCAGATATTCGTACTTCAGAAAAGAGCTATTAGGATAATTTATAAAATGAAATTTAGAGATTCTTGTAGAGGCATCTTTAGACAAAACAATATTCTTACTATTCCTGGTCTTTATATATTTTCGTGTATAATGTATTTACATTGCAAAATTTATGAATTCAATAAATTTCAATTTAACAATGTTTATTCAACAAGATTCAGAGACAATCACTTTAGGCTTCCACAACATCGTTCTGTTTTGTTGGAAGGTAGCACACATTATGCAGCCATAAGTTTCTTTAACAAATTACCAATAGATATACGAATGAATTTACATCAGCCAAACTTTCGGAGGTGTGTACATCAATACATTTGTGAGCTAGAGCCATATTCTAAAAATAACTTTTAAGTATGTTTTATCATATTTATTAATTTATATACTTTTGTATGTCTGTAACTTTGACGTGTCTCATACATGTACTTTGTACAATGTCGCATGTGATGAATAAATTTGACTTGACTTGACTATTTCTGTGTTCCGTAATATGTTTGCAAGCCTTCTGTATTGTATTGTGTCCAAGGCTTTCCCAAAGTCAACTAGACATATGAATATGTCACAATTGATATCTTATTACCATTCTGAGTTTTTGTTTGGTAAATAATTCCTCTCTATATTATAAGTAGTAAATATTGCCTCTGGTTATTATATCTTCTAGTTTTTTGTAGACATATTCATGTATATCACTCGCAAGAAGACGTTTAAAACATGGTTCAGTTTCTTGGATATTGGGATGGACTCATCTATTAGCCATTCTTCAAAAATGATTGGTTCGCTGCAAAAAAGTGACTGTAAATATGCCGCTGAATTTTACTGTACTTTATTCATGTACGTACCTATATAACCATTCTGGCTAACACTCATAATCGCTAATAAATGTATGAATAAATTCAATTGAAGTATGTATTCGACAATAGAACTCGATGAACGTTATTTTGGTGGCAATCGTTTATTTTTTTCTCTAATCTCAAACGATCATTCATCAAACAAAGTAGATATAGCTTTTTTAAGCAGTCACTATGATGGGTAGAGGAAAATATTTCACCAACTTGATTTCTTCTGCAAGAGTCATATCTTTCTATACGACGTAAACCAGTTGCAGTGTTTCTTTTACTTCGAACATGTTTAAATTTAATATTGCTTTCGACTGACAGGTGAAATAAACCATAATATAACATCTGCCAACATACTCAGAGTAAAAATTTTGGAGATTTCTGCGCATACTATTGATTGTCTTACTTATTTTTTTATCTTTTTTCCACCACCTCAAAGTCTGGTTTCAGTTGCGACCGTAATTGTCTAGGCTTCAACTCTAGACAAAAGGGTAGACAATACGTAGCATCTCAATACCCTAGTTCTACTCTCTATTCCCAGTTTTTACATCCCACATGTCATCCCATCCCATCCCAAATAATTATATTGTATCTTGGTACTTTATCTAAAGCTTTTCTTTTAACGTAGATTGTTTCGTCTTTAATCTTGTTATTACTGACAATCATGATTTCTGTTTGTTTTATGTTTAGGGCCATTCCATATCTGTCGCAGTACTGCTCACTGCAATCAACCAAAATTTGCAGCCCTTCTCTGCCGTCCGCAAGGAGTATTGTATCGTCTGCATATCTGAGATTATTCACTAGTATTTCATTAATTGATATGCCTTTATTGATGTCTTCTAGTGTTTGTTTAAACATCTCTTCTGAGCACATAATAAAAAGGAGAGGGGATAGTACACATCCTTGTCGTATTCCTCTTCTTTTAGATATCTCTTTAGATTTTTGTTGGTCTACTTGTATTATGGCTTTCTGATTTCGGCATACATTTTTAAGGATTCTCACATCCCGATCATCTATATCTATGTTCCGTAATATGTTTGCAAGCCTTCTGTATTGCATTGTGTTCAAGGCTTTCCCAAAGTCAACTAGACATATGTATATGTCACAATATATCTCATCACCATTCTATGAGTTTTTGTTTGGTAAATAATGCCAGGCCCGGCCCCAGGGGTGGGCGAACTGGGCGGCCGCCCAGGGCGGCTAATTTAGGGGCAGCAAGTTTTAGAGAACGGCCAATTTTTGAAATTGAAGAAATAATAAATTATATTTTTAATATTATAAAAAAACAAATTTATGAACAAAAGCGGCGAAACCAACGACAGTCACCTAGGACTATCATCAGCACCTACATCCGCTGCCGCCCCTTCTCAGTCCAACGACAGTCATCTAGGACAATCATCAGCATCTACGTCAGCTATTGATGACACTACTACTGTCTACTGTCACAGGTAACAATGTTATTATTGATTATGATCCAGCAAAGTGGTCCAATAAAATTAATGATTTTGTTAGAACAACTTTGGTAACAAGAGACCCCCGCCAAAATTATCCGTTGCAGAGGCTCAGTTGTGCCCGAAAGATAATTCAGATTTCTAGATAGATGCCCGTAGATTTACAACTAACTACTACATTTACAAAATCTGCAATGGTGAAACTCTTGACAGAAAGTGGTTAATTTATTCTAAGACAAATACTTCTGTGTATTGGTTTTTCTGTAAAATATTTTCCAATGTCAAAATTAAATTTAGTGAAAATGGATATAATAATTGGAAACATATGGCTGACTTTGTCCAGCCACGCTAAGTCTCCAGCTCATCGACAGTCACAGCGACAGTTCAAGAAGCGAACTAGCAATTAGACAAGAATCGGACAAAACCATAGACGAAGAAACGCAAAAAGTTATGTAGATAGAACGACTTATAAATCAATCAATTTATCAATCATACAGTTCCTAGCACAACATTGTCTTCCATTGAGAAGCGATTCTGATAAACTTTTTCATCACAACAATGGTAATTTTTTAAAGCTTGTTGAGCTCTTCGGAAAATTCTATTCTGTTTTACAAGAGCACATTAGGAGAACAACGAATGGTAGTAAAAATCAGCATCACTACTTGGGAAAACGTATTCAAAACGAAATGATTCAGCTCCTATATGATCAAACCAAAATATAAATTTAAACTTTTTAAAATCATCAAAGTATTATAGCATAATTTTAGATTGTACATCCTGATATTTCTGGAGTGGAACAGATGACTATTTGTCGATTTAGGTTCCTGTTCTTCACAAAGTGTAAAAATTGCAGAACATTTTCTTAGATTTGTGCCTGTACTGGCAACCACTGGCTTGGGACTTACAGTAATTTTTTTGCAAAAACCGAATGAACTGGGAATACGTTTGGAAGATATAAGAGGACAAGGGTATGATAATGGGACAAACATGAAAGGGAAGAACTTGGGAGTTCAAAACAAAAGTTTGAAAATAAATCCTAGGGCATTTTTGTCCCATGTTCTAGCCTAGCCATTCACTCAATTTAGTCGTGAACGGCTGATAAAGCCTCACAGTTTGCAGTTTCTTTCTTTTCCTTAAAATTTTCAACTTTTTCTCAGCATCTCTTTATCGATGGGATGTACTGAAAAATCATATTTCTAGCCTAAAATTGAAACCTTTCTCCGAAACTAGATGGGAAAGTAGAATTGATGCCATTACTCCCATAAGATACCAAATTGAAGAAATCTACAATGCTTTTGTAGAAATGACTATCAATAAAAACAACGATAAAATGGTTACTCATGAGGCAAGCTGTTTGGCAAATCAAATTCGTGATTTGACTTTTCTTTGCTCTGTGGTAATATAACATGACATTTTACTTCACATCAACGTAGTCAGCAAATCACTGCAGAGTATTGATATGGCAGTGTATCAAGCTGTAAGTTTATTAGAAAAAACGGAAATCCATTTTAGGTCTCTCAGAAGTGATTTAAAATTCCAGGGCTATTTGACAGACGCAAAAGAGCTATCATCAAAGTTAGAAATCGAGAATCCTAAAATCGGAGGCACAGTAATAGCAAGAAAGAGAAAAGTGAAAAATGATATTAAGTTGACTTCTATTTAAAAATTATAGACACTACCGTTAATGCAATAATTTTAAGTGATAGATTTAAGCAAATTAAGAGCCATGGTGAAATTTTTGAGTTTTTGGGTCTACCAAGGGGAGCGGCAGTCGCCGATCTTGCCCAGGGCGGCAAATTCCCTAGGGCCGGGCCTGAATAATGCCCTTCCAGTGCCAAAGATTTGTCTAAATCTCAATTGTTTTCCTGTTAATATATCTTCTAGTTTTTTGTAGACACGTTCACGTATGACTCGCAAGAAGACGTTTCAAACATGGTTCATTAAGCTAATCGTTTTATATTCTTCACTATTCATAGTTTAAGTTTCTTGGATATTGGGATGAACTCATATCTATATTAATCATTCTTCAAAAATGATTGGTTTGCTGCAAAAAAGTGCCTGTAAATATTCCGCTGAATTTTACTGTACTTTATTCATATCAAGCGCGGCTCCTCCTTAGGGTCAATTGGTCAATGACCCCCCTAAAATAATCTCATAAAAATACCAATTTTATTAAAAATATCTTTTATCTAAAACTTCACTCTGAAATATAAAATTCTCTCTCAGCAGTCTGCATTGGCAAAACAAATATAATAGATATAATAACGTCGCGCCTCGCGATATACACAAGCCCGTGGCTGGGCCGTATTTTAAATTGTCTATATACAGTTCTTATGGCTTATGGACAAATGCATGTAAAATAGAAAAGAGACGGCAGATAGCAATTTCGTGGGCGAGAGTGGGAGTGACCTTTCCGTCGTATACCTCTAGTAGAGTCGACGGCCTCACGTTTAGTTAGTTACCGTCTGCTGACCGCACTTCACGGCAGGTCTATATCGATCGCGGCGTATTTGCGTAATTTATTTTGTTTTGTTGGATTTTTTTGTGATTGTAACAAAAACAAGATGAGTGTTGTTGACGAAATAATTGCCTTAAAATCTGCTGGAACACTAAATTATGAACGGCGGCTTGAGAAAAAAGAAAGTGGTCGACCAAAACCAAACATGAATTTAAAACAAACAACAAAGGATAGGGGTAAGGACATTCAAAGATATTTTAAAGAATCAATGTACAATTTGTGTGATTGGATTTGTGGCTGCAGTGTGAGAAATGCATTTTTTTGCTATCCGTGTTTACTGTTTTCGAATGACGCTGTATGGGCGAAAAATGGAGTAACTGACATTAAGCATTTAAAAGTGAAAATTACAAAACATGCCTCTTCAACTACTCATATAAATTCATCAATGAGTTACGCAAGTTTAGGACGTGTTAACATAAGACAGCAACTTGATAGTGTATATCGTAAATCTGTGCATGACTTTAATGAATTGGTATCTAAAAATAGGTATATTTTAAACAAACTAATCGACTGTGTAAAATTTTGTGGAGTTTTCGAAATTGCATTGCGCGGTCATGACGAAAGTGACAGCTCCAATAATCGTGGAATTTTTCTGGGCCTTATCGATTTTGTTTCTGAACTGGATTTAATGTTTAAAGAACACATTGAAAAAAGTACAGTATTTAAAGGAACATCGAAAACAATTCAGAACGATATTTTAGAATCAATGTTAGCCATTGTGCATACTCATATCATGAAGGAGATTGGCCAGACAAATTTTGTGGCCATTCAAGTAGATGAGACCACAGACAGCTCCAATAAAACGCAGATGATTATCATATTGCGATATGTATTAACTGGTATTGTACATGAAAGATTTTGGAAATTTGTTAACCCCCTAGGTACTACAGCACAACATTTAACTAATGTAATATTGGAAGAACTTCAATTATTAAAAATTAATGAAGCACCTGAAAAATTGATTGCCCAAAGTTACGATGGTGCATCAGTCATGAGCGGTAAACTGGGAGGAGTACAAACAAAAATTAAAGAAATATACCCAAATGCACACTTCATTCACTGCTATGCCCATCAATTTAATCTTATCCTCCAAAAAGCGGCGAGTCAACACAAACCGATAAAAATATTTTTTGCAAATTTACACGGATTTTCGTCCTTTTTCGGCCGATCTCCAAAACGTACGATGGTTCTGGATAGAGTGGTTAAAGTAAGGCTACCTAAAGCTGCGCCTACTCGATGGGCTTTCAATACAAAATGTGTTGAAATTGTATACACTTATAAAGATGATTTAAAATCTTGCTTAGAGGAAATTATTGATGAGGAGCAAGATGGTAACAATATAAATCAAGCAACTGGTTTAAAAAGACATTTGGAAGATGAGCATTTTTTATTTTGGTTAAATTTTTTCCATAAAATAATGCCCCATGTTGATATATTGTTTAAACAATTGCAAATGCGAGACATTGATGTTATATCTGTCAAAAATTGTATCCTGTCTTTTAACAACAATATCCAAATAATTAGAAATACTATTTTGGAATCAGAAGTACCAAGCACATCAACAGCAAAAAAAAGAAAAACTACTGCAGAGGATCCAAAGCGACGAACTGCACTTGAAATTTGTGATATTATTATATCTGAAATAAATCACAGGTTTAGTTTCAATGATCATCTCATGATTTCACAGTTATTCTACATAGAGAAATTTGAAGCATACACTACCAACTTTCCGCAAAATATTTTAAAAATGGTGACGGCTAATTATCCCACAGTGAATATTTCCAAACTAAAATCGGAACTTGAAGTCTTATATTGTCGTGAGGATTTTCGCAATAGTGCTGGTGCAGTAGCCATACTTCAGCTTTTTATTAACATGAATTTGTCTGAAACATTTTCTGAAGCAGTGAAGTTATTAAATATTTTGTGCACACTCCCTATGACAACCGTGGAAAGTGAGAGATGTTTTTCTACTTTAAAAAGAGTAAAAACATTCCTGCGTAATACGATGGGACAACCTAGACTTAGTGCCTTGTCTATGCTGAGCATCGAGAAAACGCTTGTCAAGAGCATTCCAAATTTCAATGAGAAGGTCATAGACTATTTTGCAGAACTAAAGGATAGAAGAATTGACTTAAAATATAAAAATATTTAAAGTAAGTTTCGTTTTAATAAATTTACAATTTATTATACTATAAATATTCCTATCTATATATCAGTCAATAACCTGTTCATACCATTTTTCCTATATTTTTTAAAAGATTTACTCTAAAAAAAGACAAATTTAATTTTCGGAAAACTAGGGTAAATAGTATTGAGTTTTATCTAAGTCTGTATTTTTTATCTAAAATATAAATGCTAAAAGATCTTTTAAATACTTTAAAAAATCAACAGTTTGAAGTTTTCAAACCAAAATGACCCCCCTGAAGATTGACCCACGAGCCGCCGCTGATTCATATACGTAACTATATAACCATTCTGGCTAACACTCATAATCGCTAATAAATGTATGAATAAATTCAATCGAAGTATGTATTTGACAATAGAACTCGATGGACGTTATTTTCGCGGCAATCGTTTATTTTTATTTCTCTAATCTCAAACGATCATTCATCAAACAAAGTAGATATAGCTGTTTTTAAGCAGTCGCTATGATTGGTAGAGGAAAATATTTCACCATCTTGATTTCTTTTGCGAGCGTCATGTCTTTCTATACGACGTAAAATAATTGCATATTATGTATATGTCTTACATGTTTAAATTAAATGTTGCTTTCGATTGTAAGATGAAATAAACCATAATATAACATCTGCCAACATACCCCCTGAGAGCAAAAATACTGAATATTATCAAGAAACAATGTAATTGGTCATTGCCAGTTTTAACTTTATAGCTATTAGCATTAAATTAATGTTAAAGCGTTGATTGAATACACATAATCATAATCATCAATGGCGCTACAACTTTTTGTGAGTCTTTGCCGCATTTACTATTGCCTTTCATGCTCGTCGGCCCTGTGCCACTAATTCCCATTGTCTCACTCCCATTTTCTCCAGATCTTCTTTGACTGCATTTTTCCACCTTTTTCTAGCCCGTCCTACAGACCTTCTTCGCATCTGGCCTTTCCTAAAAAACATTGTTTACATGCCTTGCCCATCTGAGTCTATTGGCCTTTATACTGGGTTGGGATAAAGTATGGAACCAAGCAAATATCTTTGAAACCAAAAGAACAATATTTATGAAACTTTGCATGCAAGTACAGTGACGAAAAGGCATCTGTTGCCAATATTTTTTGTTACTACTCCACTTCCGCTTTCACCGGAAATACCCCTAACTTATTTAATTTAAATGGGACACTCTGCATATTTTTGTGGATTTTAAAAGAACTTGTTATTTTTAATTCATACGTACCAAATTTGGCAAAAAAAATTTGTTAAAAAGTGTCTGTAGATATTTTTTTGTATTAATACAATGTAGTAGGTAATAAACGAGTACCATCTATACTGTAGACTAAAATTGTTGTTTACATGCACTGCATGACTTATTTGAATTTAGTATAGTAGGTAAAACTGTTACTGAAGTAATTGACAGAAATAAGTTGTATTAAAAATGGTTCATTTAAGTGAAAAAGATCGTATTGAAATATTAATGATAATTAATCGGTTATGATGAAGTTTAATTTTTTGGAAGTGAATTTTCCAAATCGATGGATTGGACGTAGAGGATTCATAGAGTCGCCCGCTCGTTCTCCGGACCTCAACCCATTAGATTTTTTTTCTTTGGGGTTATTTACAATCACGTGTCACGTTTCCGTCTATTAATTACTCTTTCCCATATTCTCATGGTGTGGCTAAGCAGTTTTATAGCCCTGTAGTTTGTACATTGTTGTATATCTCCCTTGTTTTTGTAAACAGGTACCAGTATACTGCTTCTCCGTTTGTCTGGCATTTGTCCAACTTACATAATTCTTTGAAATAGACCTGCTAACCACCTTGTTCCTGTCTCTCCCAATGCTCTCCATACTTCCCCAGGAATATCATCTGGCCCCACCGCTTTTCCTTTCTTTATTTTTTGAAGCGCTTGAGCCACTTCCTCGTTTGTTATTTTGGTGACCTTTGCTGCTACTATCTCCGTTGACTCTACAGGCTGTCTGTCAAATTCTTCATTTAATAAGCTGTCAAAGTACTTTCTCCATCTCTTTTTGACATCCCTTTCGTGAACTAGTATTTTATTATTTTCATCTCGGATACATCTAATCTGATTAAAATGTCCACCATTTGCAGGAAAACTGATACACCATAAGAATCATGGATACAAGAAGAAAACGGTGCAGTGGAAGGATTTCAAGCGTTGAAAAAGCTTTATTACAGCTGTCATAAAGTAATTTTTATGCATATGCCTTTTATTCTTAAGGAGACAAAATTGTGAATGTATTATCTATTGTTTTTAAATTATTAAGTTAAAATCTAGACAATAGGTCTTCTTCTTCTCCTTCTTCTTCTTGATGTGTCTGAAGGACGTTGGCAATGATCATTAAGTACAAACATTTTTCCTATCTGCAGCAGAGCGGAAAAGCTCACAGATGTATTTTAAACCAGATTCTCAGGTTCTTTACTAGGATGTTCTTATTCTTCTTGGACCTTGCTTTCTAAATATTTTTCCTTGCAGAGTGGCTTGTAGGAGTGCAATACCTGGATTCATTTCGCATAATGTGTCCGAAGTATCGTAACTTTCAAGATTTGATGGTGGTCAGTACCTCTCGGTTTTTCTTCATTCTTCTGAATGAAGGACCTCTTCATTTGTGACCCGGTCAGTATACGAGATCTTAAGTATTCTCCGATACAGCCACATCTCAAATGCTTCCAATTTTCTACACATATATCTTTGTTCAAGGTTTACGATTCAATACCACAGAAAAGGACAGAGAAGACCGTATAATTTATTTATGCTAAAAGAGAGGTTGTGCCCTCTTGAAGAAGGCCCCATCTGGTTGACGGTGGATCAAGCTTTTTCGATGCGCGCTCTTATCTTTTGGTTGTTTATCCATTCTTCATTTATTATGGTGCCGAGTTAGTTGTAGTGTCTCACTCTTTCTGATATTTTAGCTAGCGCTTTCTGATATTTAGTTCATATTGTAATTTTGTTCATAAGGACTTGTAGGTCTACTAGGTTGTCCGTAAATACTATGGTGTCATCTGCATATCCGATGTTGTTCAGCCTGTACATGTTTAGTAGAATACCTTTTTTAACTACCTGCAAATCTTTGATAAGTATTCTTTCACAGTATAGAGATTGAAGATTAGAGAAGACAAAATATAGCCTTGCCTCTCTCCACGCATGATTTTCACATATTTGGTGTGTTCACCTTCAACTCTGAGATTTGCGGTCTGGTTCCAGTATACTTATAGGTTCCTAATTATTTTTAGATCTTAATTGTTAATTCCTGCTTGTTTTAGTCTTTACAATGGGTCTTAGAGAATAACAAATAACCGCGTTTTTTTTAAGACACATTTTTACTAAAGTCATTAGTATACATAAATATGAATGGTAGTGACATCCATTTAAAAAAGAAGTTTAACACATAAACCTTTAGTAAACAAACGATGTAGATGACAAAGAGAAAGTGGTGGATTTGTAGCCCCGAAAAATACAGAATATATTAAGCAGCTAACAACAAAAGTAAACTATAATCCCCTAATGCGACAACAATCTAACCAATAATATTTCATTTCCTGATAACCGTTCCGATTTCCAAAACAATCTTCCGAACTTATGTGCCATAAATTTGAGCATTCGGCAAGCGGCCTGGGTCGGGTCGGGGCGCACAAACATCATTCATTGGGGTAGTGCGCTTAAACAGGGTGGTCTCTTGACACCCGTGCTAATCAAAATTCAAAGACATCGAATCCGAATCAAAATCTGGCGTGAAGCGTGCAAAAGAACAGCTGAACGCTAAATATACCCTATCTTTGTTGGAAGGTAACGCGATTACTTCTCTGTCTTTTTTTAAGTATAAGCTATTTCCAGGTCCGTATTCATTAAATTATCTTTTTTTATAAAACGAGATACCTAAATATAAATATGTGTTAATAAATATGTCCAATAAGAAAGGAGTCCCTGGTGAATATGTAAAGGTTTTGAGAGATGTGTATTAGGGAGTAACAATTAGTGTTAGAACAGGTGTGGGAGAGACTGATTAATTTCATGTTTGTGAAAGTAGGATTGCATCAAAGCTCGGTGCTTAGTCTTTATTTAGGTGCTTAGTCCTTAAAGGGTCGTTTTCACGCTACGTCTTATTGCACGTTTTGTGTGTCATGCAAAACGTACGACAAAATGTACGTTTTGTCAATAAGCGGATTTAATTTTTTCGATTCGACAAGACGTGCGTTTTGCTGTTTTCACGCTACGTCTTATTGTACGTTTTGTGTGATAGGACAAATCATATACAATAAAATGTAGCGTGTAAACAGCACAACGTACGTCTTGTCGAATCGAAAAAATTAAATCCGCTTATTCACAAAACGAACGTTCTGTCGTACGTTTTGTATGACACACAAAACGTACAATAAGACGTAGCGTGAAAACGAGTCTTTATTCTCATTAGTTTTGGACCAGATAACAGCGAAACTACAGGGTAACATTCCATATGGTGCTTAATGTGTGCTGATGATGTAGTGTTAGTAGAAAATAATGAAATAGTAAAAGCAACTTAGAACAAAAGCTGGAACAGTGGAGACAAGCTCTTAAGGAAAAAGGTTTAAAACTAAGTAGGACAAAAACAAAGGATTTGGAATGTTCATTTAAGGATAGAGTTACTACAAATAGAATGATATCTTTGGATGGTGAAATGATTGTGAAGAGTGATAGTTTAAGTACCTAGGATCGGTATTGCAGAGTAATGGGGAGATAGATGCAGATGCATACGGTAGAATTAGGGTTGGATGGATGAAGAGGAAGGAAGCGAGGGGTATGTTGTGTGACAGAAAATCTCAATGAAGCTTAAGGAAAAATGATATAAAACAGCCATAAGACCGGCTATGATGTACGGAACTGAATATTGGGCAGTTAAAAAGAAAGAGGAACAACGCATGCATGTGGCGGAAATGAGAATGCTTAGATGGATAAGTGGAGTGAGAAAAAATGATAAAATTAAAAACGAGTATATTAGTGGAAGTCTCCAATTGATGCCAAAATGAGAGAGCATGGGTTAAGATGGTTTGGTCATGTCCAACGTCGAGACGTTAATTACCCAATATGAAGAATTGCTGACCTTCAGGTTCTTAGAAGGAGTAGGAGAGGAAGACCAATTGTTGGTAAAGAGTCTAACTGTCGTCATGTAGAGACACAACAACTCAATTTGCAAATCCATGTGATGGGAAAGTCATACTTTGCCCAAGGGCAAATTCCTTATAAATATTATCCATCCTATGGAATTTCAAGCAAATATGCATTTATAACAAAATTATATACCGTTTAAAAGGTTCTCACCCTGGTATTTCTTTGGTGGCTTAGCTAGGTTTATTTTTTAATACTGATGATGATTTTGTTAAATCGAAAACGTTCTATGATGTATCCCTTAAAGGGATTTTAATAAAAAATTTTGTACCTTTTACAATGGATTTTTCAATAAAATTTTTGTGATTGATTGATGGTATACAGCCATCTACAGGAAAAATTCTTTCTTTTCCTTGTTGATTTTGTAACATAATATGTTTAAATAATTCCTTTTTTAATATTCAATTTTTAACGTATTATTTTAATATAACGTACCTATACAGGGTGTCCAGAAACTCTACCTACAAACGAAGACAGGAGATTCCTCAGCTAATTTTAAGACAATTTAACCCAATTTACCTAGTCCAAAAATGCTTCCTAAGGGAGCTAGAGCTCTTTGAAGATGGCGTCTTGTAATTAGTTTTTCTTAAATAACTCCAGAACACTTCTATTGAGAAAAACAAAAATTGGTACGCATATTTATCTTCTAGAGATAAAGCGATTTCATCAATTGGGAATTTCTGGTACCGCTCGTAGGTGTCCGTTTTGGGTAGGGCTACAGTTATTTTATCGCATAACTTTTTTGTCTTTAACTTTTAAGCAATTTTGACTCTGGATTATTAAATTCTGAGGCGTTCTAGTACTAAAAGGTTCTCTTGCTTTAAGTCGGTAGGACACACCGTTTACTAGAAAAATGAATTTGAACATTTTTCGTTTTTGGAATTAAAAAAAAAATTTTTAATTAAAAAAACCGGTGTATTTTACCAACTTAAAGCAATAGTAACTTTTAGTACTAAAATACCTCATAATTTAATAATCTAATGGTCAAAAATGCTAAAAAATTAAAGACAAACAAGTTATGCGATAAAATAACCGTTAACCTAGCCAAAACGGACGCATGTGACCGGTACTAGAAATTCGCAATTAATGAAATCGATTCATCTCTGGAATATAAATAAACGTACCAGTTTTCTTTTCGTTTTAATATAAATTATAAATATTTATAATTTCAAAATATTGCTTAAACAACATATCAAAAATTTATAGTGTACTTTCTTTTCTTTATATTTCTTTATATTGTATGTATATTAGGTTTTCTATTTAAATAAAGATCTATCTATCTATCTATGGTTTTTCTAAATAGTTTTTTTTATTTTTTTTTCAAATTCACAAAACAAAAAATTTTCAAATTGCTTTTTCTAGAAAACGGCGTATCCTATCGACTTAAAGCAAGAGTACCTTTTAGTACTAGAATACCTTACAATTTAATAATCCAGAGTCAAAAAGGCTTAAAAGTTATATAAAAAAGGGTTATGCGATAAACTAACCGTTGCCCTACCCAAAACGAACGTCTATGACCGGTACTAGAAATTCGTAATGGATGGAATCGATTTATATCTGGAAGATAAATATGGGTACCAATTTTCTTTTTTCTAAATAAAAGCGTTCTGAGATATTTAAGAAAAACTAATTCCACGGCGCCATCTTAGAGCTCTAGCTCCCATTTTTGGACTAAGTGAATTGTGTTAAATTGTTTTAAAATTATCTTAGGAATCTCCTGTCTTCGTTTGTCGGTAGAGTTTCTGGACACCCTTTATAATTTTAAGTAACGTATTACGTATACTGCGAGGGGTAGCCGCAAAGTTAACTCTCGCGTCATCACGATTTTTGTGTGATGCCCAATACGATTTTGCACCCGCTAAAATTCCATACCGAACGATAAGAAGTATTCACTTCAAAACGTAAATCGACCGTATCTAAACTACTTCGGCCACGTAGCCAGAAGAACGGAGACCATGAAACCATTGGTAGTAGAAGGAAATATAGAAGGCCGAAAACCTAGATTAATCACTTGTCTATCAACACTACGGGCAGACCAAATGAAGACTATGGTAGGAAAATCCCTACATGAAGCCGTTCATCTGGCACAGGATCTCATCCAATGGAGACAGCAATCAAATAATAAGAGTATCACCAAGCCCAATGGCGGATCCAGGACCGATTTTCGGGAGGGGCCATGACCTTTTTTTTGGGAAGAGCACCAGGGGTCTGGTGGAAATTTTTAAAAATTATTGTTACAATGGCAAGTTTTAAGACACTTTTCACACACTTTTGAGGGACATAAAGACGTTCAAAACGTAACATTAATAAAGTATTATTAAAGTCAGTACCTATTCCTACACATTTCTTCGGATCCAAGTGCAGTTCTTTCAATGAGTTTAATACTATTTTTTTCAATGCTTCTCCTGTCAGGCCTTCATTTTCCCCTCTTTCTTGATTTTAACTAATTATTTTTATTGTGTATGTATCTCAAATTTAGAGAAAGCTGTTCCATGTGCGATAAGTCAGTCGTTTCGTCAAATATGACAGAGTAATAATTTGCACTTTGAACCTGATTCATTATTTGTTCAATTATTTGATTTCTTCAAAACATGTTTTCAATTTATTTTGAATGGTGCTACTAATGTATGTTGCTCAGGAAGATGCTGTGGATAGGTGTTGTTTGAGAGTCTTATCTCCTGATGCGATTTTAAACCTTAACAATTCCTCTCATTGCTAGGTCTAGCATCTTCGTCCAGAAGCAGAAGGCCATTATCACGATGACCTCTTAGAGGTATATTTTGTCGACCTAAGAACCCTATAGACTCTACTATTGGTCGTAGTCTTTTTCAACATTCTTGTATCTCTTTAAACCTCTGAGAGCTTATCTGGTTAATGACTTTTGCGGGTTGCGATAATTTTGTAGAAAATCCAGCCCAACCTGAACGAACTCCTTGTGGTATGATGTTTTTTCATGGACTTGTATGCCTCCGCCTTTGCCCATGAGTTTGGCAAAAGATGATAAAGGTTTAGTGACAAGGCTTTGGCTGTCATCTCTTTATTGTGACCATATTTTTTATTAGAAAAATAAAACGCAATACTTGCAAAACAATCCGTTTTGAGTTTTGAATGTGCAAAAGTACCAACTAACTTCTTTGTTCTCAGTGCTGGTGACCCAAGTAACGCTTCTTTTCTTTTTTATTCTATATGTGTACAGAATGTGGAAATTGATACGATTTTAATGGCTGCCAAGGTCGTTCTAACAATCGGCACTCTGTAAAATTATCAACATTTTGATTTAAAAAACATCCTATATCATTCTTAAAGCTTCCGTTACTGCTTTTGTTCAATTCTAGTCCAGAAGATATATTTATCCTCTGTTTTATAAATATATATGTGTTTAAAACTAAAAACATTTTAACTGCAGATATTTAAATTTATATTTTTTTAAATTCTCAGAGGAGGTCATGGATCCGACCTTGACCAAGCCTTGACAAGAGCTCAAGGAATGAGGACGAGGTTAACAAATATAGTTTCTATTTTGTTTTTCCACAACTCTGCTGATTTTATCTGTCGTTTCCTTTATATAGGGCAGGTTAGTTTTTCCAACTGGATTTTCTTCTGCTACCGAATCTCTGATTTTGTTTCACTAATCTGTCAGTATCTTGAATCTTCTGATTAGTTTTGTGATCACTGAATTTAATTTTGCAGATTGGAGTTAATGAGCTTGTAAATCTAAGTATATTCTCTATAACCATATGCCATATGTAAGTATGGAAGTTGTTGTTATTCTCTCGTTCCATGGTAAACTGTATTTTGGGGTGGGTATTGTTGATGTGTTGTAGGAATGTGTTCAGTTTTTTGTCTCCATGTGTCCAGATAATAAATGTGTCTCGTCTACTTACCTAAGCTACAGATTGGATTTAGGCTTTGATTTGTTAATACAGGTTGTAATCTTGAAAAAATTGAGACGATATCGTATTTGTTTACTTCCGAGAAGACGAAAGAAGCATAAGAAAAGAGCTAAAAGGCAAATAAATGACTAAGTCATCGGTCTAAAAGGTTTTATACTCTCTGTTATAATTATTATACTCTATATGTTATTATCATATAAAATATGCTATCATAATTTTGTTAGTATATTTTCATTTTGATGAACATGCTATTTGAGGTAGGCCTTAAGGCAAAAAAGGAAAATAATGACAAATACACCGAACATTACAAAAATAACGTTGACCGACATAAATTTAGAAACAGTAAGCGAATACATGGGCAGAAGGATACAGAATGGGACATTTAATTAAAGTCAACAAAGAAAATCATACTGCCGAAATTACCAGAAGAATTAGTGGAAGGTTAGCGTGGTCAGGATTTGGAAAACTGAGTTGAATCTTGAAAAACACTAGAGTTTACGATCAGTTTATCCTCCCTATACTCACGCATGGTTCACAGAGGTGGACACTCACCAAGGTCAATAAGGATAAAATAGTAAAGGCACAAAGAGCGATGGAAAGATGCTCGGGGTGAAAAATACAGACAAATGTGTGTGTTTGTGTTTTATTAGCACTGGTTTTCACAACCAACTGGCCAGTCAATTTCATAATGATTTTTTAGACTATAACTTATCACTAACTCAGGGGAGTAATGTGTAGTGTGTGTGTGTTGAGTAAGTGTCTTGTTACTTTGCAAAGTCGACGTCATTGTCTTTGAAAAGAGACGCTAATTGTATCCGAACATCTGCGCACCCTCCGGTGAGTACGGATCCCACAAGGATAGAAACTATTTTCATTTATTAATTTATAATAAACGAAAAATTCCTGACCCTAGTGAGATTTAAACTCACGACCATTCGGACCTTTCGATCCAGAGGTAGGCGCTCTTACCACTGAGCCACAGAGGGGGTAAAAATACAGACAAAAAAACAAACAAATGGATTAAAAGCAAAACCAAAGTAAAACACGCAGGAGAACATGCTGCATACCAAATTAAAATGGAGCGTCGCAGGACACAATGCCCGACTGCAGGATAAAAGATGGAATCACGAAATACAACAATGGAGACCATGGTTAGGAAGGAGAAGCAGAGGAAGGCCAAAAATGAGATGGGCTGATGATATTAAAAAGATTGGAGGATACAAATGGAAGCAAGTGGCGCAAAATAGAAAACACTGGATTGAATTGGGGGAGGCCTATGTCCAAAGTTGGATTACTTAGGGCCAACACATATGGTGGCAACCCTCAGTTACTTTTGAGTTTATGCCATAGACACCTATGAGAAACCACACATGATGAAACCATTTTGACCGTTTCAAACCGACGGTTTGAAACGCACACAGATCAGTTTCGTTGAAACCGGCGTGCAAGAAACTCGTGTTTGCGTTTCGTCGGATTTCACGTCTTTGTGGGTACAACAAAATGGAATATCAACAGGAATCATATCAAATCCTACAGAATACCCTTCTGTGAACCAAGACATGAATTTTGTAAACTTAAATTTGAATTAAATTTATTTAAAAGAAAAAGACTAAGTTTTCACTCTAATGGCATATAACATATCCCACCAGAATGAAAACAATGGGAACCTTCTCTGGTTACACCTCCGAGGCTTCTACAATTTGCAAGCCATACGGATGCTAAGACTAAGGAAGATGAGGGAATTCTACAATTTACAATTCACGTCACATCTGCTCAGCGCGGTAAAGTTCCAACGAGACTGGTTCCCTTCATACTCCACACAGAGTAAATGTAAATCAAAAATGAATATGGTTCGGCTGTATTTTCGTTTTGCAACGAAATTGAAAATGGTTATTCATTTTTGATTTTTCATTTTTAAATTTATTTAATTTTAAAAAAATAAAAATATTTAAATATTTATTAATTTATAATTATAATATATAATTCTAAATATTTTTATTTAATAATTAGTATTATTAAACTACTAAGTGTTATTATTGTGTTTCTGCCATTATTTCAACAAGTTCAAGGTAATGTAGTTTTGTTGGTACGATAACAATCCATGAAGTCTCTATCAGTTTCTTGTAATGCTTTGGCAACCACAGACATAAAATGATATTCTTCTCAATCTACAAAGGGATGTATCCACATAGTTCTTTTTTACGCCTTTTTCTTTATCGAAGATATAAATACATAACCACCACTTCTTCATCACTTAAACCAGTGGCGTAAGAAACTCCGTCGAGCCCCCCCCGTAAAATTGGAAATGGGGCCCCCTTTAAAAAATTACTAAATGCGACATGTGTAACAAATACCTATATGTGTTACAGCCCAGTAAATCAACGTAAAATATGGCGATACCGTGTAATTTTCAGTGTCGTCACCGAAGTGGTCAACTGAAGACTTTTCGAGTTATTTATGAGTAAAAATGTTTATTGTTCAACAAAAAAACTACGTTTTTAGGCGATTTTTCGCAAATAGTTCAAAGAGTAAGTATTCGATCGAAAATAATATTGTTAGCAAAAATGTATCTAGCTTATAAAAAAATGAAGTCTATCGACTCAGTAAAAGAAAAGTTGTAGCTCATGAAAAGTTTTTCTTTTTCGTCAAATTGCAAATCGAATATTTCAACGTAAAATAACCAAGAAATGAAATACTTTTCGGGGAAACTTATTAGAACTTTTTTAAAGTGTTTAAAAGAAGCTTTATTTTTTACAAAAGTTTCTAGCATCAAAACTAAGCCAGTTACGGTCAAAATACATTAACAAATAATTAACTTTTTTATATGACCTCTAATTTCACCGGTTTAAAGTGCTTATTTTTAAAAGGGTTCTGGTTGAAAGGGCTTGAACGATTCACTAATCACGACTATATGCACATTTTAAACAGCCATATCTTAACCAACTTTTGTCTTACAAAAAAACAAAATAAATCCAAAATATTTATAAAAGCAAGACCTACATTTCTTTACTCTTTGAGATTTTTTGTATCACTAATACTTTTTGAAAAATAGGCATTTTTCCAAAATAGAAAAACTTTTTTTACTATTATACCAAATTTTTTCAAAAATAAGAACTTCGAACCGGTCAAACTTGCAGATCATATAAACAATAAATATTTAAAATAAATGGCAAAGCGCGAATGATAAATTTTATTTGGGGTGCGAAATAGGAGCAGATTTTCACGATTTTTTTTTACCAAAAATGGAGCCAACTTTATTTTGAGCCTAACTTGTATAGTTTTGGTGCTAGAAACTTTTATAAAAAATAAAAATAAAGTTTTTTTTGAAACATTTAAAAAAAGTTTTAATGAGTTTTTCCCGAAAATTACTTCATTTTTGGTTATTTCAGGTTGAAATATTCGATTTGGAATTGGACAAATAAGAATAATTTTTCATGAGCTTCAACTGTGCTTTTACTGTGTCTATTGACTTCATGAATAAGTTCACCATTTTCTTGTATCTTATAAGCTACATTTTTGCTACAAATACTTATTTTTGAATTATTTGAGAAAAACCCGTCTGAAAACGTTGTTTTTTTTTGTTGAAAAATAAACATTTTCACTCGCAAATGACTTGAAAAGTATTAACATAGATAAAGAAACTCTATAGAACAAAAGTTGCTCATAATTTAGTAAATTTATATATTTCTGGACTTATTTTAAACGTGTGTTTTTCACCCCAAGGAGGAGTGTCACCACCCGAAGTAAAAGCAACCAATGGCATAAATCCAACTTCGAAGTGGAGTGTAACTAGAACCTAAATTCAAATTGCCAAGCAAATACATCCGTCGTGACGCTGATAATTTCACTCCAAAACTGTCATTTACTGAGCCATTGGTGTATTCATGCATTGTTTATGACGACTTACATTTTTCATCTTTATTGGTATAGAATAAAATAGAACAAACATTACTAAATGATTACACTAGTATTATTCTATGAGATGATCAACTTTCTTCGTGCACTATCTACTATCAGCGAATATATCTACAATTTTGTTATTTCGGATGGACAACTTCATGTTCAATACTACACTGCTTAAAAAACGTATGTATGCAAATACTATAACAACACATTTTTACATATATCAGACAACAAGATGGGACCCTTGACATATTGGGGCCCCCCGTAAGCTTCATGCTGCGGGGGCCTCTGTTACGCCTCTGGGTAATTGTATCGAAATATTAAACGAAGATAAAGAGAAAACCCACTTCTAGATTTAGAAATATTGTTCTAAAATTCGGCAAATCGCTATACTCAAATCTTTCAATAGTCACGTACAAAACATTATAGTTTATTGTCGTCACCCATAAAAGTTCGTGAGACCGGAAAGGATTAAGTTTCTAGATATGAGATCATTCACTTGCCTAATACGCCTATTTAGAAATTTACGTTTTTAAATTTAAACAAACAGTAAAATCATATACCTATAACAGATTTTTACATAATATCAGACGACAAGATGGGGCCCCTGCTCGATTGGGGCCCCCCCCGCAAACTTCACGCTGCGGGGGCCTCTGTTACGCCCCTGACTTAAACAATACATTTTACAGACTTCTGTTTTCACAGAAAACTGAAATGATTGCGAAGTTTGAGGTCGCAGCGTGTGTGGTAAACGATTGAAACAAGCACAGTATATAGAGGTTCCACAGTAAAATCACTCCTCTGTCGGCGCTTTGATATCAAGGAGTAATACCGGCAGTACGCAATTGGTAATTCACCAGTGGTGGATGCGGGTTTTCCCTGTTAAAATCCGTACGTTTCTATGCGCCTTGCAATGCGAGAGTGGGGCAAAAGCGATTGCCAACATTGCGCGGTCGCCCTGCGCGACTACAGACTTTACTTCCAATTTTTCGGAGAGTGGTTCTACTGTCCCTCTTTATACTGTGAAACAAGTTTCAAACTAATAATTTCAAAAGGGTTTCGTTGCAGTTTCGTTTCACCGTATGTGCTGGCTCTTAAGGCTGAAAAAGAAGAATACTATTATTGCCTGTATACCTCGTTGATTTGTGCAAGGCAATTACCATCAACTGAGCTAATACGGTCCTGGCAAAGTAGAAAAAATATACACAATAACAGTAATGTTCACAGGGACTGCGTAGAAAATTAAGTGTGTCTAATACTAATCTTTCCGTTAAAATACGGGTGAAAATTTTTATAAGCTACACCATGGCTTCTATTATATGTGCAAACAACTGCGCGACGTACGTGTTGGCCATTTGAAAATTTTTGTGCTGAACAGGGTTGGAGATCGTACGTCGTTACTTGCTTCTTTCGGGGGTTGATTTCGTTATACTTGTCTTACGGGTAATAATTGCTTCAGTTCCGCCGTTTTAAGGTAGAATTAATCGCATTCACTACTGGTTACAGAGAAGACATGTAAGATGGGGTAATTCATTTTGCAGGCTTATTAGTTTTACTTGTTGGCCATGGTCTACGCTACAATTTGTTTACAGCTCCATCACTTAAAGGTGTTAAAATTGTCTTTTTGACTTACTGTCTTACGTTGTCTGATGAAACCAGAGTAAAAATATTTCAAATAATAAATGTAAATACTGCAGGATATAAAAATAATAATTAAGTAAAATCAGAAAAATGGTAAATAATTACTGCGATCTTACACATGCGGCCAGTCAGATGCAAATATCAAAATTTATATATCATCATCTTTACTTTCTTTACTATATCTGCCGCTTCTCTAAAAAATTCTATGAAGCCACATTTAAATCAGTTCCCTAAATTTTTCAACTATGACAATCTCCTCCTTCCTGTACTCCTTCCACTCTTCCACTTCCTCATATTTGCCATGTATTAGTCTTAGCGTTCCATATCGCTGTTCCTTCATACGTGTCCCAGATATTGTAACTTTCTTATTTTGATTGTGTAGAATATTTCGTATCCTTTGCCCATTTCTTGCAATACTTCCGTGTTGGTTTTCTTTTTTGTCTATGCTATTCTAAGTATCCTTCTGTAATGCCACATTTCAAATGACTGTATATATAGGGTATTTATGTGTTCTTACTTCAGTGTCCAGTTTTCAAGTCCATATTGTAGTATCGAAAACACGTAGGTAACATCTCAGACTTCTTAATCTCAATTCTAATCTACGGTCTTTATTACAAACGATAACATCGAGGAAAGCTGGGAAAAACTCAAAAGTAACATAATTAACGCAGCAACAGAATCACTTGGAGAGAGGAAAGTAACGAATACCAATATATTAAAAAAGATAACCCCATGGTTTCGAGAGGAAGTGAAGATAAAATGTGAAGAAAAGAAGAAAGCCTTTTTACAATACAGAACACAATAAACACAACAGGCATACAACCACTATAAAAGAATTAGAAACGAAACAAACACTTTAGCCAGAAAAATAAAAAGACAACACTGGAAGAGTTTCTCAAAACAGATGGAACACGACTTCTACGGAACACAAAAGGAAATATGGAGAATGATCAGAGGACAAAGAAAAGAGATGAGAACGAACTAATAAAAATGAAACACATTCAGAAGGAAACTTGGACAGACTATTTTTGATCTCTCTTTGCCAAATATAACAATAACGAACCACCAACACCTGAAGTGACAACAAACGAAAAAATAAATATTGAAGAAGAGCAGAGGTAATGGAAGCATTAAGGAAATTAAAAAATACAAAATCACCAGGAGAGGACAGAATATCGAATGAACTCCTAAAGTATGGAGGACAAGACCTGACCAAACAATTATTAAAACTAATCCAAAAAATAATAGAACAAAACAGAATACCACAAGAATGGAGATCAAGCATCCTAATACCTCTCTTCAAAAAGGGAGAAAAATCGGCCCCGGAGAATTACAGAGGAATTAATTTATTAAACACAACACTTAAATTAACGACCAAAGTGATAACAAACAAACTGAATAAAATTATAACATTAGCAGAAGAACAACAAGGTTTTAGGTCGGGAAGATCATGCACCGACGCTATATTTATAATGAGGCAGATTCAAGAAAAATCGTTAGAATACAACAAACCGGCATACTTATGTTTCGTGGACCTTAAGAAGGCATTTGACAGGGTCAAATTAAAGGACGTTATCCATTTATTGTACGCAAGAGAGGTACCTCTAGGAATAATTAAAACGATCGAAAATATCTACCAGAACAACACAATAAAAGTAAAAGTAGATGAAGAACTAACTGACCCAATTGAAGCTGGCAATGGGATAAGACAGGGAGATTCCCTGAGTCCTCTGTTGTTCAACCTGATCATGGACGAAATAATAAAAAAAGTAAGAACAAAAAAAGGATACCAAATGGGAGAAAAACAACTTAAAATAATCTGCTGTGCAGACGACGCAATACTAATCTCTCAAAGTGAAAATGATTTACAATGTATGCTGCACGAATTTAATATAACCGCTAGAAAATTTAACATGTTAATTTCCCCAAAAAAGACTAAATGCATGGTTATAACAGCAGATCTAATAAGGTGTAAATTAGAGCTGGAGGGTCAAATAATAGAAAAAGTCATGGAGTTTAAATATCTAGGCATCAGACTATGCAGCTACGGAAAGCTCGAAACAGAAGTGGAAGATCAAGTGAATAAAGCAAACAGAGCCGCAGGTTGCCTGAATGAAACAATATGGAGAAATAAAAACATCGGGAAAGAAGTGAAAGGCAGAATTTACAAAACAGTCATCAGACCAATAATGACATACGCGGCAGAAACACGACCTGATACAGAAAGGACAAAAGGAATGCTAGAAACAGCAGAGATGAAAACATTGCGAAAAATTGATGGTAAGACGCTGTGGGATAGAGCTAGAAGTGCAGATATACGAAGGAGATGCAAGGTGGATAACATTAATAACTGGGTGAAAAGCAGAAGAGTAGAATGGAACGACCACATAAGCCGAATGACAGCAAATAGAGTAGTAAGGACGGCGAGAAACGGTTCCCCAATAGGAAGACGATCAGTGGGAAGACCACGAAAAAGATGGAATGACAACTTACTGAAGGAACATTGAAAAACAGACAGAGTAATGTCTATATAAAAAAAAGGAAGAAGAGGTCTTTATTACAGAGAACAGGGCCTATTTCCGTGAGGCACCTGCCTCGGGTCCGCATTTTAATGCGGATTAACGCTGATTTAAAAAATTATTTCATTTTACGAACAGAAAATGATAATAGATAACGAAGTTGGACAAATTTTTCATGTCTTTTTATTTTGTCGAATGCTTTTTCGAAATCAACGTAACAAACTCGCTTAGCGCAGCGAAGTTAGTTTCTGAACCTAAACTGAATATCATATATTCCTTCTTTCAGTTTTTTATAAACGACCAAGTATTATTTTCAACAATAATTTGTGAAAATCATTTATTTATGATAATATGGTTCTGTATTAATTGCAGTCTTTAGCGTTTGTATTTTTAGGGATACCGCCAAAGGTGGAGAGTACCTCCATTGTTTCGATATATGTCTTATTTTACATATTCCGTTAAACAAGTCTACTATTATTGTCTAAGGTTTCATCATTATTATGCATTTTAAGTTTTCTGTTGGGATTTGGACCTACTGCTTTGCCGTTGTTGTTTTTTTAATGGCTTTTTCATTTATTTTTTAATATCTGTTCTGTTGTCTTTGAACATGTCATTGATGTATTCTGTCGATCTGTTTAATTTTTCGTTAGTATTCAACACTAGTTTCCCATTTGTATCTTTCAGTATTCCCGGTTTTCTTTTTCTATTATGAAATAATTCTTTAATTTTTGTGTCTGTTAAAACTATCATGTTTTTTCTAGCATTCTTCTATTTCTGCGCATTGTCCTTATCATCATCATCAATGGTGCTACAGCCCTATGAAAGATCCTCGACCTTCCCAAGTCTATTACGCCAGTCAGTCTTATCAATTGCCAACCGTTGCCAGTTTGCTGCGCCTATTTTTCTCCCATCCTCATCTACACCATCCTTCCATCTAAGTTTTGGCCACCCCTATTTCTACTTTCCACAGGTTGTGACATGCTGTGATCTTGCTAGATGTCCTGCCTATCTTAGTCTTCCTATTCTTAAAAGAGATACTACGTCTTTACCACAAAATATATGTTTATATCTGTGGTATGCCTCGTAGTTGTACCTCCTCCTCCAAACACCATTTTCACAGATGCCACCGAATATTCCTCTCAGGATCATTCGTTCAAATATAAGCAGAAGGTTTTCATCTGCCTTGGAGTCCATGTCTCCGATCCGGCCTTGTCCATGTCTCCGATCCATATGTCAACACTGGTTGTATAAGGGTTTTGTATATGGTTATTTTTGTTTTTTTGCTTAAGTTTCTGCTTCTCATAGGTCTACTCAGTCCAAAATAGCATTTGTTCGCTAGGATTATCCTTCGCTTGATTTCTTCCGTCATGACGTTCTCCTTGGTGATCAGGGAGCCTAAGTGTGTGAATTTGTCCACCACTTCAAAAGTAGAGTTATCAACAGTGAATTGGTGGCCGATGTTTCTGGCTCTATTGTTGAGTGTTGATGCCAATATCTTAGTTTTCTTCTCATTTACTTTCAGGCCCATATTTTTTGAGGCATTTGAGAAGGCGCATTGTTCTTATAACCATTCTTGTTTCGCTTGCTTAATTTTGTATTTTATTAGTTTATCTATATTTTTGTACATCCGATTATCTTTGTTTTCATGTTTACGTTTTTCCTTCTTTTGTGTCTGGTTTAATTCAGAATTTTTTTTTTTGATTTTGATCTATTTCTGATGTTTCTGTTTTACAGGATTTGTTCTTTAATATTCACTAATTTATTACTGATTTCATCTGTCAGGCGTTGTCATTATGAGTGGATTTACTTGTATCGATTTTTGCATCTGCTGTTCTTCGTTTTATTACTTTCGTTTGAGCATAATTATTTTGGTGATTACTAGGTTGTGACCTGATCGTATGTCGGAACTCAGATATAATTTTGCCGATATAATTGCGTTCCTGAATCTTTGTCTAACTAATACATAGTCTATTTGATTTCTTACAATTTTATCGTCTTGATCTGCTGATTTCCACGTATATAGTAGTTTTTAACTCTATGGTAGTTTTAACAAATTGTTTTGGCAAAATTCGATAAACCTTTTACCCCTTTCATTTCTGTCTGACAACTAATGACTTATGTATGCACAATGTTATAATATTTGAAAACTACTACCTTTTACAACCAAACTCCATGAGTATGATTTAAAAATCATTAATTAGTAGTTGTTTATGTTTAGTTTCATAAATGATTATTTTTATGGTTCATTATAAACGTCAGTCTTATAATGTACTCATAAATTTAATTTTAAAATACATACCTATAAGTTACAGCATATAACTATTATACGAATGTTTTTATGAAATTCTAACACAAGCGACTTTTCCATTTTTTATGTAGGTATAGTAGGTAAAATTTAATTACAAGTATTATGTATATTGTATAATTATCGTATGTGCTTTGTTTACGTTATTCTAGTCAGTAAAATATGATTTATTCTGTATGTTAAGTGTCATTCTAATGTTTTGATTTTTTATTTTCTCGAGAAGTATATTACCATTACCCTGCAAAGTTTGAGTTGTGATTGACTGATTAACGATACCTAATGAAATTGTCATCATTATAAGTAGTACTGCAGATCTAATTGACTTTTCCCAATATATTTCGCCAGTCGTTTTTGTTCATCTCCAACCGTTGCCAGTTTGCTGCGTCGATCTTTCTTCAGTCTTCGTCCACACCATCTCTCTATCACAATCTTGGTTTGACTCTACTACTACTTTTTACTGGTGTTGTTAATAGAGTTCGTCTGGATGGGTAATTTTCATTTTTTGCTCTTGACACAGGTCTAGCTCACTTAAGACCTCCTATTTGCGCAGGTGGTTTGCGTCTGTTTGGAGATGGTCGATGCTAACATATGGGCCAGATGTTTCTGGCCCATATGTTAGCACTGGTAGGATGAGCATGCTATATATTTGTAAATATAGGTATAGAACGTTTAGGTTTTTAGTTTAAATTTCTATTGTTTAGCACAAAATAAGCTGTTGGCTGCTTGTTAGAAGATTTGTTCACCAGCAGTATTCTTATTTTTACCTTTTCAGATACGTAATTATAGCTTGTTATAAGAGGAACCTAGGTATCTAAACTTTTTTACATATATAGGTATGGTTCCGAGATTCCTAATGGAACATCAGACTTCCACGAAGTAGCTCGATCAAACTCTCTCGCTAATGCTTCGAATTTAAGGCAGGATTTCCCCATTTCTTTACCTTCGTCTAAAACTGACCATTTCTAAGTTCTTTTTAGGTCTGCCTACTTTTTGTCAGACACTCATGTGATTTTTAAAATAGCGTCCGTCCGAGGGTTAATCTGCAGCTTCTTCATTTCCATTGCATTTATTCGGTTTTTCACTTTTTATTTATTAGGTAACCACGTTTCTGATACATATGGTGAGCAGCTTTCCACTATTGTTTTAAAGATGTAGTGTTTAGTTTTGCTTGTAATATTGTCGCTGGAATATAATCGTCTGTAGTTGTCTGGTTATTGTCTTTCCATTTTCTATTTTGTTTATTATATCCGATTATCCGTTTTATCTAATCCTGTATTTGTTAATGTTACTCCATATTATTTAAATTCATTTGTTTGTTTTATGTAGTTGTTATTTATTTCCAGGTCTTCTGCACTGTTTCCGTTTCCAATGACCATGTATTGCGTTTTATCATAATTAATTTTAAAATCTTAAAAACTTCTTCTAGCTTTTTCATCATGTATACGATGTCATCTTTGTCTTATGCGAAAATTATTTGATCACCAGGAAACAAAAGGTCATCCCCATAACAAAGGTGATCACCATAAAACAAAAAACGAAATGGACTTCATAATTACAAACAAAAAAGAAATCATCCAAGACGTAACGGTCCTAAATGCATTCAACACTGGTAGTGACCATAGAATGGTAAGAGCAGAAGTTAAAATAAGCACAAAACAAGAGAGACGTAAATTAGTAAATACGAAACCAATACCAATATGGACCCAACCTAGAGACATTAAAGAATATCAAAACGACATCGAAACCAAACTGGGAAACAACACAGACATAACTCTCAACGAAAACATAGATGCACTAAATTAACATATTACGCAAGCCATTGGAGAAAGCATGAGAAAACACTGTCCAAGAAGTAAGAACGAAGAAAAACTTAGTACTGATACCAGGAATTTAATGAGACAAAGAAATCTTATTACAGAAAGAAATTATCCAAATGGAGAGCAAAAGAGAGAGATAAACAGAGAAGTCAAGAAAGCAATAAGAAAGTATAATACACTTAAAATCGAACAAGCCATAGAAAATAATAAAGGCCTAAAATGTCTGCGAAGAAAACTAGATAATGGAAAAAGTCAGATCATTAAATTAGAAAACAAAAAGGGCGAAATAACAACAAATAGAGAGGAACTTTTAACAATAGTAGAAGACTTCTATGGAGAACTTTATAAAAGCAGACGGATGAACCAAACACAGCTAAAAGATGCAATAAGCAAAACAATATTAAATCAAGGCTCTGAACTCATGCTAGAAATAACTCTCAGTGAAATTAGACAAGCGATGAATAAAATGAAATCCAATATATCACCAGGAGACGATGGAATAGTGATCGAGGCTGTTAAGAATGGCGCTGAACCTCTAATGAGAAAAATAAAAGATCTCTTTAATCTATGTTTGACAAAGAAATCCATACCATCTGAATGGAATAGAGCCAAAACAATTCTTCTACACAAAAAAGGAGAAAAAACTGATCTGGAAAATTACCGACCAATCAGTCTGTTAAACCATCTTTATAAACTTTTCACGAGAGTAATCACCACAAGATTAGACAAGAAATTAGACCTGTATCAAAGTAGAGAACAAGCTGGATTCAGAGCAAACTTTGGAACCAACGATCACCTCCAAACAATAAAACAACTCATCGAAAAATCCATAGAATATAACAAGCCCTTAGTTTTAGCATTCGTAGATTTCCACAAAGCATTCGACTAAGTAGAACTCGACAGTATTATAGAAGCACTAAGCGAGAGCCGCATTGATAGCCGATATTCGAGGCTAATATGTAGTATATATAAAAATGCGACAAGCTCCTGCGAGACAGGATTAGAAACGAAGATCTACGAACTAAGACCAAAGTCATAGACGTCATTGAAAGAAGCTGTAATTTAATATGGAAATGGGCTGGACACGTTGCCAGAATGAAGGACGGAAGATGGACTCGCAAACTAGTTGAATGAAAACCAAGGGCAGATAAACGTAGCAGAGGAGACCACCAATAAGATGGCAAAACGACTTACGAAAGACAACAAAAAACTGAATATAGAAAGCACAAGATATAACACTTTGGAGACAAACAGGGGAGGCCTATGTCCAGCAGTGGATTGAGAGAGGCTGATGATGATGAAACAAAAGGTTATGGATATACAGGGTGTAACAAAAATGGAGGTCGTAAATTAAATCACATATTCTGAGGCCAAAATTAGTTCGATTGAACCTTAGTATAAAGCCTAAAATATACCTAAAAATGTAAATTTTCATATTACATATTACCAGGTCTCGATAATGCTAATCGTACTTAACCATATACAAAATATGTGGTGGATTTGACAAATATTCAAAATATCTCGATAAAAACTGGCATTTCGAAAAAGTAGGAGGCAAAAAAGTTTTAAAAATAATGTGTTCAACTAATGGTACCACAATAATAATTTAATTAGAACGTGCACAAAAGTATGGGGGGGTTTAAGGGAACGAATCCCCCATAAATTTTTTTATGGGTTGCACAAATTTTACTATAATTTATTTTTAAGATGTTGCTGCCATAAGAATGATACATGTCCATTTTCAATAAAAAATCTCTAATAGTTTTCGATACATTGGAAAAAATCCATTTTCATTTTGTAACTTCAAAGGGCTGTAACTTTTTTATGTGCACATTTGTATTGAGGTAAGTTAGGCTCAATCGAACTATTTTAGGTCCCAAAATATGTGGTTTAATTTATGACCTGTATTTTTGTTACACCCTGTAGTAGTCGTCAATTTTTTACTACCATCTGTCCACATTTATCATCGTATTAGAAAATAAAATTATACATTATAAAAAAATGTATTATGCCGATGAAGAAATATTCCTGAATGATCCAAATTTTTGTATAATTTTAGCGATTCCCAAAGACTGTCGGAATTTTGTGAATGACATCAAAATTCGAGCACTTTTATAACTTTTCAAGTTTTCGTATATATTAGGCCTCCCAAAGCGACCTCCCAGGGCATATCTAATTCATTTTAAAGGTGGAAGGATCACTTTACAGGTTTCTTTACCTTTATGCCCTTTGTGTGCTGTACATTGTCGCGTTTTGTAAACTCCCGGAGGTGTATTCTATCTCTCTATGACCGATGACAGCCAAGAGTTATGTTTTTTCGGTGTCTTCTGTGTTACGAGTTAGATCAATATTATCCTAACGAGTGATTCACAAATAAGAAATCTATTGAAATTTTGGAAAATTTGTTTATTTTAGAAAAGAAACATGATTGAGTGTTAATTTAATTCAGTTTAGTGAATGGGAAGGCATTATATTAATGCTAGATGGAAATTAAGCTGTAACACTAAAAAATAATAGGTACATTTAATACAAATCAGTTTTATTATTCATAACCCAGTCGGGATACCATTTGACCTTGCATTAGGAGCTGCGCCAAATTTTATTTTTCTAATCTTTAGAGGGGGTCAATAGTAGTATAAATTTAAAATCTCGACTGAATTTGACCGTTGCGTTAGCCGCCATCTTGATTTTAAACGAGAACTGTTTTTGCTCAATATATCCGCCATTTTCAACTTTTCGACAAAAAATATACAAACTGAAATTGTCGAAATGGCGATTTTCTATAATTTCGTTTAATATAATTTTTTTCGTGCAGTCCATATTTTCCGAGTTATGGGGAAAAGCAGTGAGAGTTAAAGCATAATTATTGATTTATTGAATTATCTCGTTTATTATTACTTTTACAACAAATTTTAATCTATACAAAAATGAAGAGAATTAAATTTTTTACAATTTTGACCTCTTTTATTTTTTTGATAAAATCAATATTTAAAGTAGTACGTATGCGGTAAAAGCGCGAGCGTAAGACTCGGTTGATTTTAAAGCAATTGTTTTTGTTCAATATCTTCCCCATTTTCAACTTTTCGACAAAAAGTGTAAGAACTGAAATTGTTGCAATTACGATTTACTACAATTTTTCGAGTGAACCAGTGGCGGGTCTAAGAGGGGGGATGGGAAAATTCCCCCCAACGGGGTCCAAAATTTAAAAAAAAATTGTTGAAATATTAAAATATGTTAGCTGACATGAAACTTAATTATCGACAGACAAATTCAACCAATAAAACCCGATAGTTAATAAAATTAGTGAACTTAATGCATATAAGTTATTATGTATGTGTTTTATGTACTTAGTTTGGTTGGTGTTTCATTGGAAGTTTCAAAAATTGTATAAAATAGAATTCTCTTTATTTTTGTTTATGTACAATTATGTCGTAAAGTTAATAATAAATGAGACAATTCAATAATTATGCTTCCCCTCCGCTTCTACGATTTTCCTCCTTAACTCGGAGAATATTGATCGCATAAAAAGTTGTGGAAAACAAATTGTAGGAAATTGCGTTTTCAACAATTCTAGTTCCTACCATTTTTGTCGAAAAGTTGAAAATGGCGGAGATATTAAGCAACAACGGTTCTCCTTTAAAATCAATATGGCGGCTAATGCAAACGCGGAATTCAGTCGAGATTTTAAATTTACACTACTATTGATCTCCCCTAAAGGATAGAATTATAAAATTTGGGGCAGCTCGGAAAAAAGATTCAATCCAGTAATTATGCTCCCCCCACCACTTTTTACTATTTTACCACTTAACTCGGAAAATATCAACCGCATGAAAAAAATTGTTAAAAAGAAATTGTATAAAATCATATTTGGAACAATTTAAGTTGAAAATTGCGTAGATATTGAACAAAAACAATTGCTACAAAATCAATCAGGTCTTACGCTCGCGCCATTATCGCATACATACTACCTTAAATATTAACTTAAGCAAAAAATGAAACAAACTAAAATTGTGTAGAATTCAATTCTCTCTATTTTTTTATAGAAACATTTTTGTCGTAAAACTAACAATAAACGAGATAATTCAATAATTATGCTCTATTTATATATAACTGTCACTATTTTCCGCTATAACTCGGAAAATATCGATGACACGAAGAAATTGTAACAACAGAAATGATAGAAAATTACATTTTCAACAATTTTGGTTGTTATACTTTTTGTCTAAAAGTTGAAAATGGCGGAGATATTGAGCAAAAACGGTTCTCATTTAAAATCAAGATGGCGGCTAACGCAATGGCGGAATTCAGTCGAGATTTTAAATTTACACTGCTACTGACCCCCCTAAAGATTAAAAAAAAATAAAATTTGGGGCAGCTCCTAATGCAAGGTTAGGCCTGTTATTCGTCTAACCCGACTGGACTATCAAGGATATTAAAATATACCTACTACCAGGCGCGGATCTAGAAATTCATAAAGGGGGGGGCAGACTTACCTCAAATACTAAGATATTATATGTCATACGACTCACGCTTACTCTAAGGATAAAATACACTATAAAATCCCAGATATCTACGGTATCAAAAGGATTGATAGACAATTCACGACTATTAATCTCACTGTTCGTTCTTTACCATAAAGATTAACCTTTCTACCATCAATGGGTAGGAACGCATGGATTATCTAGTAAAATACAAATTTTTATATCTTTATTGTAAATTTGAAACGTGACTTTTCATGAGATAAGGTTTATACCCAGTGTAATGTATTTGCATTTTAAAATATCATTTTTGTTATTCTTTCAACTGAGAAAAATATTTCCGTTGTTTATGGTTCCACCGGTACCCAAACAAATTCGACTGCAGATTATTTTTCAGAGAAGGCTGTTTTATGATTTTATGGTTTCTTTCAATTCTTTGGAAGCGGTTGTCGTGTAATTTAGTGTTGTACTGATTGCTTAAAGTTTAGAGTTAACAAAAAAAGATAATAAATAATAAAAAAAATACTTCTAGACTAAATACAATAGGGGGTCCATGAACCTGTTGACCCCACCCCCCGGTGTCTGCGCCTGCCTACTACTTCATTGGTGTGCAGCGTTCTCTGACGCCTTCCAATTAATAACCGATATTCTTCCCTGTTTAACCATAGACCTGGAGAGATTTCTCTTTCCTCTAGTTTTTTTTCAATTCCTTCCCTCCAGCTTCTTCTCGGCCTTCCTCTTTCCCTTCGCCCGTGTGGTGTCCACGCTAAAATCTGTTTAGGGATCCTGTCATCTGGCATTCTCTGTACATGGCCGTACCATATTAGTTGTTTTGTTTTTGTGTCATCAATTATTGTATGTGTGACTCCCATCATTTCTCGTATTCTCTCATTTGGTATCCGATCTCTTTTTGATTTGCTAGCTGCTCTTCTCCATAAATCTGGAGAAGAGCAGCTTCTCCGGTCTTGATGGTAATATACCCTAAACATAATGTTAAAATCATCATTATCATTGGCTCTACAACCTCCATTCCAAGCTTACTCTAAATGGAAGCTTACAAGCTTATATTTCTTCCTTAAACGTTAGAATAAGTAAACATCAGCAGGGCCGCCGAGAGGGATGACCGGGCCCCGGTAAAAAGTGAAGGGCGGGCCCCTGGCAAAAAGTGAAGAGCGAAAAAATTGTTTAATTTTTATAGAAATCAAATTATTAATAATAAATAGTAAAAAACATTTTAAATATAAATTTTATTAAATTTTGATTATGTCTATTGTTTATAATAGTGAAAATATTTTATATTAAAGGTGCTTTTCGAGTTTTCTGATTGGCAAAAATAAAACGTCTCTAATTTTTGAAAAATCGCATGTTTTTGCCAAATCATTCTCAATTCACAAAGTTGATAGGCAGCTAACCGATCATGTTTCATTGTAGCTATCATTACCTCATAGAATTTTTTATGCGAAAAAGAAAACTAAAGGATCTTTCTGCTTCTCTGTGAATGTCACCGGTAATGTGCAAAATATTCTTAACGCAATATCGATTCAAGTTTGAGATATTTAATTTGATTAAGCAAATATATTGGAGAAAGTTGAGATTCACCATTATTATCCTTGTATATCGCTCTCAAATGAAAAATTTCATCTATCAATTCTTCACTGATGTCTTCTTTATAAAACTTGCGCAATACATACCTATATCAATTTTTTTCTTAATATTGTCGTCATCTTCATCTCGGAATATCCATAAAATGTTAAATAGCGAATGAATTTTATTTTCGGCATTAAATCTTCTGGTTAAATGGCTTATTATATGACAATCTTAAATATTTCCCAGCAAAATATTGCGCCGCGGGCTCAAAATTATCAGTCGCATCACTACTAGGCCCAGACAAATCATCAAAAAATCTCACAAGCTTTTTCAGCCGTTTTTCTTTATTTGATGTAGTATAGAATAGAAATATGCTTTATTGTCACTGAAAATTATACAATTTTATGGACCAAGCTTAACATAGAGTCAGAGTCATGTATATTCTGGATTTATTCCATAATTGCTGGTCACTAATTTAGATTCTTCAACATAGATTCTTCTGATTTTTTGTAAATCTTCTAGAATCCCTGATATATTTTTAATCTCCATATCCATACTATAGTTTTATCTGACTGCACTTTGGTATTTGACTCCTGTGATTTATTGCTGTGAAAATTTTAAACAAAATCGATTAAAGGTCATTATATTAAATATAAAGTGAAAAGCAAAACAAAACGGGAAAAATTACGTCTTTGGTCTGGTCGACGCCGGGCCCCGATAAAATGTACCGGCTGTATCACCCTTTCGGCGGCCCTGAACATCAGTATTACTTATATTAAAAATAGAGAATTTGATAGATCTTAAATAATGTCAACACGCGTGGGATAATGAACATAGAGTTCAGTGGAGAGATTCAAGTATAGTCCTGAAAGAAACAGATAGTAAAAAGAGAAAAATCAAAGAACCGGCTCTAATTATGCTAAATGAAACCAATTGTGTCGCAAATTCCTCGGTAGAATGCAGTAGGATGTGGTTAACCATACTGAAAGAGGAAGTCAATAGAAAGAAAATACCACGAGTAGTAAGTCAATAACATATCGAGTTAGTACATATTTTATATTTTAATATTACTTATATATCTGTGTATTATTAATATTATTTATAATTTAAACAACATATATATTATATATTAAAGTCAGAATTTGGTATTAGTTTTGAGAGTGAACTAAATGTAAGACCAAATACTTACGATGTCGGGATAGTATCACGAGGATTTTTTCCTGGTTTTTCCTCGTGATTTACTATGGAATCTCTAACGCGAGAATTTTACTGTCATCGTTACATTTGGTTGTCTTTTTAAAGACAGATCACATGCTATGATTTTTTTGTGGCGGATATTCTTAGTTGAGGTTGATTTTATGTAATCGAATGAACTACCTTTCAGTAAAGTTGTCCCAGGAACGCAATTCATAAATATTGACAATATCATTTTAAAGTCTTCTACTTTAAAATGTATAATATATGTCTGAATTGTCGATATAAATGAGTCAAATTAAATAAAATAAAAGGGAAGTTCCCTAGGTTGGCTGTATACCATATAGTTAAAAAACTCTAACAAGAAGTAAAACCACTTCTATGTAAATTGGTATATTTATTAAAACTTAAAAATCCCAATGGATTGAATAAAATATGTCCAATTTAGAACGTTTTCAGACCTATCGGTCCAGCACTTTATAGTCAAAGTTGGCCTAAGATGGTTGATTGAGGTTTTGGTAGGGTTTCACCATGTTCCCATAGACAATATCCTGTAACATCGGCGTTTAGCCTGTTGAATATTATTTTTAAATAATGTAAATTGAATTTTAAATTCAATCATTGTTTGGTTCTGGGGCTATTTAGCAAGTATGCACATTCACTGATGATGGACCGATAGGTCTGAAAACGTTCTGAATTGGACATATTTTATTCAATCCATTGGGATTTTTAAGTTTTAATAAATATACCAATTTACATAGAAGTGGTTTTACTTCTTGTTAGAGTTTTTCAAATTAAATAAATTGTTAGAAGAATTTTTACTAAGCAACAACATTTTTGTTTAATTTAGTAGTATTTTGTATTTTGATAACGACACCCGATTTGGGCGTTGAAACGTTAATAAAATTATTTTTTCCAAGTTAATTGTGGCTTATTTCCCATTTAAATAGTTAATTCCTAGTTTTGAATCTGAAAATTAGGTATATCAATATTTTCGTTCTTTTTGCGACTACTTATGTTTGATGTTAAAAGTTTGTTAAAACCATTGTATGCTCTATTTGCTAGATATATACCTACGTCTGTTGATTTCTGCAGTTACTGTGATACTCTGGTTGATTTGTGAGCCTAGAATATGAACTCTGTTACTTCTTCGACTTACTGTTATTCTTGGTTTTGCTACTTGCTTATTGTTTGTCACCTTTATATACTCTGTTCTTTTAATAGTATTAACGTGTGGCCTCATTATTTTTGCTGCTGCTTCTAATGCCGTGAACGATTGGACCAGGTCCGCCTTTCTTCTTGCTATGATATCAATGTCATCCGCATACGCTATTATTTGTACATTCTTATTAATAATATGGTTCCTCTTTCCTAGGGTAATATTGAATAGAAGGTACGTCAGGCTATATCCCTGTCGAAGTTCTATTTGTGCCTAGAAACTTCTTGATACCTTCTGTAGATTGTACTATAACTTTACACTCGACTGTTGAGAGGATCGCTTTTCCCATCCCAATTTCACTAAGTGTATTGTGTATTGGGATATTTAATTCTACCATGACTTTCTATAGTGCGCTTCTGTCTACACTATCAGAGGCACTTGTAAAATCCGCACAATCAAATGGCGAGGATCAATTTCCAAAGCTTTACTTAGAAGGAATATTTGATTGATAGTTGCCTTTTGATTGATAGTCCAGGAACCGAAGCTTTTCACCTCGCAATATTTACAGAATGGATCGATTTGCTTGGAAATTTGAGAATAAGTAGTGGATAGTCCAAGGATCAATATCTATATGACGCCGAAAGGCGCTTTTATCATGGAGGTGGTTGCCACCCCATCTCGGGGGTAGAAAATTTTTATTATATTTTGACCGCAAAAGTTAGTAAAAACGTTCATTCTAAGCAAAAAATGTTCTATACATTTTTTTGATAAAATTAATAGTTTCCGATTTATTCGCTATCGAAAGCGTTAGTTTTATATCGAAAAAATCAATGTTTTTCGATATATTATACTCATTTACGATTCACTCAATTCTTGCCGTAGAAAAAATTTTTTCAAACCAATTTCTTGGTAATTAAATAACCTACAATTTCATATTAAACAATTTTTTTGTATATCTGATGCTAATCTTTCCATTCTGAAGAAAATGATATTTTTTACTAAACTACAAAAAGTCATTATTCGCTTTTAACTCAAGTTTTTTAAAAACTAATAATTTTAAGCCAGGCAAATTTCTAGAATCTATTAATAATACATAAATAAAGAAGACTGAATAAGGCCAATGACTAAAAACACCGGTAACTTACATTATTGGATTTCTCTATTTTTTTTAAAGTATATGGATTTTTTAAGCGCAACTTTTTTATTGTTATCTTAGAAAGTTTGGTTAAAAAGAATTTTGTAGATTTTTACAAGAGCTATAACGCTATTGATAGAAATTAAATTCTTTTAAAAACCTCAGTCGCAAAAAGAGGTGACTTTGAACGGGTTAGTAAAGGTGGTTTTTGCATGTTATTATAAGTTTGAATTGTCAATAGCTCATTCAATTTTTGCCGCAGAAAAGATTTTTGCAAACCAAGTTCTTGGGAACTAAATAAGCTACAATTTCATATTGAAACATTTTTTCATATCTCTGATGCTAATCTTTCTATTCTGAAGAAAATGGCATTTTTTATCAAACTACAAAAATTCGTTGTTCGCTTTTAGGTAACTCCATTTTTTTAAACCTAATCATTCTAAGCCGATCAAGTTTCTGGAACCTATTAATAATACATAAATAAAAAAAGACAGATAAGGTAAATGACTAGTTTTAATTAGGGTGGTGATTAGGAAGTTCTATCCTATCACCTTTTCGCTGAAAAAAATATGGAATGGCATTATTTTCATTATAAGTCACTTAATTTTTGAGGTAGAGACTTCTTTTGTATTTCTGATTATAGACATTTTTAAATACTTTACATTAGATTCAACAAGTTATCCTCGAAAAATGCATAGTTTATCCGTCTTTTGACTTTGAAACTACAATATTTAGCATTTGACGAAGAAGAGCTAACATATAATAAAGTAGGTATAACTCGATTACTATTGGTCTTAAAAAATTTTTAAAAACCCGTTTTGTTTATTTTTTCAAAAGGTACATTTTTTTTAATTAAAGTTGTTTTGATAAATCGAAACCTTTTTGAGTTAGCAGAAAACTGATTAAAAACATTGATCTTTTCGATATAACACTAACATTTTCGATAGCGAATAAATCGAAAACTATTAATTTTATCAAAAAAATGTATAGAACATTTTTTGCTTAGAATGAATTTTTTTACCAACTTTTGCGATCAAAATATAATAAAAAATTTTCACCCCCGAGATGGGGTGGCAACCACCTCCATGGTAAACTCGCCTTTCGTCATCATATGGATTTTGATCCTTGGACTCAAGTCCTAGTCAAACACTAGTTAATCTCAAATTTTTAAGCAAATCGATCCATTCTGTAAAAATTGCGAGGTTTTGTCCTATTTTAAGCTTCATTGCTTGGACAATGATTGAAAAAGCAAAGCCATTTGAACTGTTTGACGAAGAAATTGTTAATAGTTTTTTTAAACTGAATGTAAACTTAAAAAGACAGGAGCAAAAACAAACCTAAATTATACAGCAGAGGAGAAGAAAAGAAAATGTGGCTTCCTAGGAAATGTTAAAAGGTGAGCTGTAGCTGTGAAATAAGATGGAAGGTGAAGAATATTCAGAATATACCTATAAGAAATTTTTTCAAGAAAATCAGAACAGGAAATTTTTTTATCGTAATCTATTGTTATTTTCTTATTATAGCATTTCTTTATTGATTGCCTTTTTTTCTTAACATCGCACTAGTCCGTTAAATATATCGAACTAACAATAATAACCTTTTCAGTTTAGCACGAGCGATGTTCGTCTTTCAAAGAATCGTTTTACGAAAATTGAAAAAAGGATTTATCTCTGCGGGACTCAGCTTAGCAAAGCTTGTCGTACAATTGATGGCAATATACCTTAAACATGTGTCAACATATCTTAACAAATATTAGTGTAATCCAATCAAGCTTGACGTTTCATTTTCACTTTAGAACGCTTATCTTTTGCAACTTTTAGATTAGTTTGCTTATTTGTGATGACTTATTTTAGTTGAAAAGATTTGAATGGCGTAAACTGACCACTATTGGGGTTGTGAAGTTATTTATGTTTTCACTATTTAAATTTAAATGTCTCAATGATACAGAATTAAAAGCAGGTATCAGAGAATTAGAAAACTTAAAAAATATAAAGTAATTATAGTGAAATAATGAAAGATCAAAATACGAATCTATGATACGCATCTTACGTTACACAACTATAACTGCGATACCGATTACACAAACATACTCGTATAATACAAGAAAACACACAAAATAGTCAGAAATAGATATTCCTGAGGTAAAAACACCATCTTCAGATTTTAATAACTTTCGAGATTTGATAGTGGTCCGGTTCTAGAGCAGTAAATAAATCGTCAGTTTGTAAAAAAAAATCAACATACCGTATCTCGAAAACGAAGCATTTGCGGACATATGTTTATAAATGAAACGGTCAATATTTTTCATGCACAATGTCGCCTTAAAGTTTGTATCACTTATGTAGAAACACCCTGTATTGATGAAGAACGTTGCTAGTTGTTAAAATACCTAACTTTTTTATTATGGAACATAAGCGAATGGATCAAAAGTCATAATGTTAAGAAAGTCTAAGGCTACAGTTGAGTTTTAATTTCAATATTTTATATACGCTAGAATATTCCACGAGGTGTTCTGAACTTTGAGGAAAAAACACACTATCATTGTAACGCCCGGTATACAATAACACTTACTTGTTTAGCAATAATATTATTACATCTCGATATTGTTAAAGAAAAAGGCTATAACATATTAAAAAAATCACTTAAATCGGCCAACAGGTTTAGGAAATACGAGACTTCAAAAATGACCAAATTTTTAAGTGGGCCGATTTATATGCACGTAAGTTTAGTTCATGAGGCTAAGTGCTTGTTGAAAGAAATGTCAAAAAAAAAAGAAACATTCATAATTAATGAGTTTTGGGCAACAATTTTAGAACGCATCAACGCTGTCAGTAAATTATTACAGAGAGAAGAGATTGAACTTCAAACTACAGTTCAGCTTCTAAATTCACTTTTGAAGTTCTTAAAATCACACAGAGGTATTTTGCTTACTACAAGCAGAAGGCCTGCTCTCTACAATACCCTGAATATTCCGACGAGAGTAAACGAAAGCGAGCGAGAAAACTACATTCTGATGATGCTAATTATTCCAATAACGTTTTCCTAAAAAAAAAAACGGGTGGAAAAAAGGAGTCATTAGTTGACAGCGTAGGAGTCAGTGAACTCGCAGTATTTGGTGTTTTTTGTGTTTTTCCAAATCTGGGTGATATTCAAATAAAAGAAGTTTGCTTCAAAACTACATGAAAACTATCCTGATGATATCGAATATGACATTGAAGAAGATGAACTATTGAAATATATCTACCAATTTTGGATAAGCTAATTACCGAACCAAGTCGTCGCCGGTTGACAATGTACAAGTCAGTGAACTCAGTATTTGGTGTTTTGTGTGTTTTTCCAAAACTGAGTGAGACTCAAAAAAAAAGAAGTTTGCTTCAAAACTATACGAAAACTATCCTGATGACATTAAACCTGAAATTGAAGATAAACTAGTAGTGTAGTTCAAATATAATATAGCACACCTCCAAGACTTGCAGGCAAAACAATTTATTCCTGCTTCACAGTCATTTTGGGTTATTTATGAGAACAAACTCGCTTCGAAGTTTCCAAATGTGTCAGTAGCTTTTACGATTTATCTTACGCTAATGATTATAAATGCAACAGGGGAACGGTCGTTTTCAAAAATGAAAATTATTAAAAACTGTCATCGTCCAACAACGGCATAAAATCGACTAGCATTTCTCTCAAAGCATGACTATTGATAATTATGTTTTACAAAATGAAAAGAAAATTTAAATTTAGGTCCACAAAATGTCCACGAATATTATCTCCATATTATTATGGAGGGGTTATCCGAGGTTTTGGAGGGAAAAGGAGGAGGTTTCTTAAGGGGCCTTATAGCTTGGGTTGTCTAAGGGCCTCAAGATTCTTAATCCGGGACTGAAAAGGACAGAGAAGACTTAGCGTCGCAACATTTGTACCTCTACTCTATACCAAGAGAGTTGTTGTGGCTCTTGAGGATAAGGCTTCCATCCTGTTGAAGATGTATCTTGCTTTTCCGATTCGCGCTTTTATCTCTTGATTGTTAGTCCACTCTTTATTTATTATGGCGCCGATATAATTGTAGTGCGTCACTTTTTCTACTGGAGTTCTTCTTCTTAGGGTGCCTATCTGTTCTGGATGTTGGCGATCAGCATGGTTATCCTAACTTTGCTTGCTGCTATTCTGAATAGTCTGGTTGTCGATATACTACTCAGGTTTAATCCTTGTCCCACTCCTCTATCTATGGAGACTGCCTCTGTCAATTGGTCATCCACTTTAATTTAGCAGTTTGGTTGTAATATGACCTACCTATTGGGGTCAGGTTGACGTAGAGTTGGCCTCCTGTTATCTTTTTCTTGCTAATAATAAATGAGATTTGTCTTCTTTGCGTTTCTATTCAGACCATATTGTTTACTGTAGGTCTTGTAGATTGCCTTGTAGGTCTTCTAGATTGCCCCTAAACACTACGGTGCCATCAACATATCTATTAATGTTGTTTAGGCGGTACCCGTTTAGTAAAATGATTTTTTCTAGGTATTCTTTCAACGGTTTCCTGAATAGGATAAATGAGGAGGTTTAAAGCAAAACCAAATAAATCCAATAAAAACGAGTTTTGGAAAAATTAGGATTTTTTAAAAAGTAATTATGTTTTAGTTTACCTTGTTCGCAAATACTGTTAGAGAAGTCATAATAAAACTTTTCCTACAATATAAATTTAAAAAAGAATGTGTGTGTACTTTGTACGCACGTAAGAAGTTATACTTCTATTACATATTATGTGATTTTAACGAAATTGATATAATGTACTTTAAACAGTTTATTTATATTTCATTTAAATATTAAACGAATTTTAATACTTACTACTTTCCAAAAATTTTTATTAAGACAATACCAAAAATTTTAAAAATAAAAGAATAAAACGCACACAAACACATTGAAAAATGCCACAAAGAAAAAATGATTTCTGAACGATAATAATTGTTGGCAAAAATTTTAAATACGCATTTTCTGAAAAAAATTATATAACAAATATACTTACAATCATAAAATGCATAAAAAAATAAAAAAATAAAAACTTGCATCGGGATTCGAACCCGTGAATTTGGGGACGCTTTGATTCGTAATCGAAGCCTAGACTCACTCATCCAATTACACATTATTTGTCATGTGAAAAAATAGGGCAACTGAACGTTTTACTGTTTGACAGTTGTTCTGAATTTATCTAATCAAATTATGTAGTTTGATTTTTGTGGAAGAAAATATTAAAATATAACAAAGCAGTAAGAAAACAATATATTAGATGAAGATTGGTAGAACTTTTGTTGGTAATCAAATTAAGTATGTAAATCAAAGCATTACATACCTACTAGATAAATAAATCTACGCCAAAAAATCATAATTTAAAAATAAAAATCGGACCTAATTTCGGATTTCTCTCTAAAATCCCCATTCTTGAGAAAATAAATTTATTCCAACCTAATCCGAATGTATAATTACAATATGATTATAATAAAAACTAGTTGCCAAATTAGAATGAGTTTTCCTTGTCCAAAAGTCTAAAAATATATATGAAAACTATTTAAAAAGTCAGTATAACTATTAACTAACTTTTGTTTGTTGTTTCTTTTCCCACAAATTTCAAAACGCAACAACCATAAATAATCAAACCACACATAGAGAAATAAAAACAACATTCTTTTTATTTCTCTATGAAACCACATGTGTGCTACAGCCGCCATATTGAATAATTTTTGACATGTCATTTGAACATCCGATCAGAACAAAGTTATAATGCGCATGCGCCCGGATCGTAGGTTTTAACATATAAAAATTCACCCTCATATCGCGTATAAAGAAGTATAACTTCAAAAGAAAATTTAAACAAAAGTGGATTTATTTGGTTTTGCTTGAAATTACTGGATTTATTTAATTTTGCTCACAACTTTATTAGCAAGAATTAACAAAATTACTATTTTTATTACTAATATATAAACCAAAAGCATATGGCGTTTAGTAAACTGACAGCACATCCAATAGTGCATTTAAAAATGAAGTGAAAACTCTTAGCCCTTCTTCTTCCTGAGGTACTTCCTTAGTATGTTCAACTTTATTATTTTCACATAAAAGATTCGTGTACCACAAAAAATTTCGTCACTTTTCGGATAGCAAAAATTTTTTTAAAGACTTTCTCTTTTTGTAAATTGCGCGCCTTAGTACAGATTGGGCTTCAAATCGATAATGTTGAAAGCATGAAATTAAAATTTTAATTTCTTTAGTTTTTTGAATCTGTGTCTGTTCCAAACAGATCCTTTTTCTGATATTCCAACAATCTTGTTAAGGTAATTTTGCAGAGGCGAATCAATCAACGACAAAATATCTGACCACCCATATTACATCGTCGCATCTCTAATAACTTCCTAGTACAATCTATTGGTCGAATGAAATATTTGCATAAGAAGATAAAAAAAGAATGTGTGTGTACTTTGTACGCACGTAAGAAGTTATACTTCTATTATATGATTTAAACGAAATTAATATACTTTTTATTTATATTTTGTTTAAATATTAAACTAATTTATACTTACTACTTCTCAAACATTTTTATTAGAACAGTGCCAAAAATTAAAATAATAAAAGAATAAAACACACACAAACACATTAAACAAGCCACAAATGATGTCTGAACATTAATTGTCGAAAATTTTTTTAACTAAATACGTATTTTCTGAAAATACAATTATATAATAAATATACTTACAATCATAAAATGTATTAAAAAAAAACAAAAAAGAAAGTTTCTATTGGGACTCGAACCAGCGCTGATAAGAGCGGTTGGTATTGGAATTCATTCGCCTTCTCCGCTTAGCCACGGACACTATGTGTCATTATTTACGAAGATCGACTAACTAAACGGATTAAACTTGTGATATTTTGATATTTTGAAAATTGATCAAATTATTTTAATTTTGAATTGAAATGATTTAGAATTGAAAAAATACAACAAAACATAGAGTAAAAAAACAATATATTAGGTGAATATTGATAGAAATTTTGATGGTAATCAAATTATATAAATAAAAGTATTACATACTATGTATTTTGGCAGATCAAATAGGTAGGTTTATATTCATGATACATTAACAATTATTACGTACCTGTTGCTTTTAAAAACTATTTAAAAGTCACTACAATATTATAAACTTTTTTGTTTCTGTCCTCACAACAATAAAACTAATATATTATACATTTGTTTACCTTTACCTTTACCTCCAAACCACAGCTGCCATATCGGATAATTTTTGACATGTCATTTGAACATCCAATCAGAACAAAGTTATAATGCGCATGCGCCGGGCTGATAGGTTTTAACATATAAAAAAATCACCCTCTATCGCCGGTAAAGAAGTATAACTTCAATAAAAAATGCGTATTTTTGGATTTATTTGGTTTTGAACAAAAAATGGATTTGTTCGGTTTTGCATAAAAACATTATTATCGCCATTAAAATTCAGTAGGATTTATTCGTTTTCGCACATTATATATTTTTATATATGGTGTAATTTAACAAAATGAACCGATATTGGCCACTAAAGAAATTTTCTAAAAAGTGGATGTATTCGGTTTTGCTTGAAATCTCCTCAAATGATGTGCCTTATCGGAGTATACATGATTGCATTACTATTCTTGAACGGTCAAATTTGTAAACTCGGTTTCCTGAAACTAAAAGTAAAAGATTGATGATTTTTCGGTAAGCGATTTTAGTTTAAACCACCCCAGTAGCTCAGTGGTAAGAGAGCCTACCTTTGGGACCAAAGGTTGTGAGTTCAAATCCTGTCTGGGTAGGAAACTTTTGCTTATTAAAATATTTAATATATTAAAATAATTTCTATCCTTGTGGGATCGGTACTCACGTGAGGGACCGCAGACGTTCGGATTCAATAATCGTCTCTTTGAAAAGGCAATGAAGTCGATTTTGCTAAGTAACAAGACATTTTACTTATCACACACACTACACGTTACTCCCTCGATCTAGTGATAAACTAAATTATAGCCTAAAAAATCATTATGAAATTCTGTCCAGTTGATTGTGAAAATCAGCGCCAGTAAAACAAAAAACACACACAGTTTAAACCAATTTTTTGATAGATTTCATATTATTTTTGGATAACGACGAGTTTTTTCTACCCACTGTTCTTTATTTTTATAATGAGGTAATAAAGATTTTATATACCTACATATAAAAAGTGATCACCTCACTATTATCTATCGAAGTTAGTAAAAATTCAAAGGGAATGTCTAGAAAAAATATAATAAAACTACGATACGAGACTCTATGCTATATGATTTATTTGTTTCTAATTACAACATAAAACATCCCATTAACTGTACTTTACCCATATTTTATTTTATTCGGCAATTTCTCTTTAATAATGAAAGGATAATTAACATGTTTCACAACTCTTATATTGATTTATTATTCTCTTTAAAAATATGTATATTCATTTTAATTTTGTATGCGTTTTTTTTTCTAAATAATCAAATTCATACTTTTTTGAGAATTTTTAAACATTTTTGAATAATCGCTTTTTTTTATTTAACCGAGGACCAAAATTTATTTAGATAATAGATTATTGATGTCTGTATGTGCCCTTTTTTAGTAATGAAAAAATACAGTTTTTGAAATTTATTATTTTTGGGTAATTTTATGCTACTGGCGATACAATTTGTTGAATTATGCTGGTTAGTATGTTAATTTTAATGGTTTTGCTTATGTAATAATTTGGTATGTATTATGACGAATTTGAGTAAATCTGTGGTCAAGATATTTTTGTCAAACTATTATCTATCTATTATCCGTATTCATACTCACCCCTAATGACTCTCCCGAGAATGAACAACGAGATCTTTGTATTTTTCTTTGTTAGCAGATTTTAAGTTAGCTTCAAAGCTTCAAATAAACAGCTTTCTTATGAATAAACAAATTACTGTAAGTACACATTTGACAATATATTCAGAAGATGATCTGGATTAGTGAAGACATTGTAGCCACAAAAAGAAAAAAATGTGATGTTATAAATATTTATATTTTTCTGTAAAATATTAACAGAGAAAAATACAAATAACCCAAAAACTTAACGTTATTAAACAGTTGCTTATCATTACTTCGAAAAAAAGACTAAAGCCAAAACAAAAGAGTATTCTCATTTAAAAAAAAAATTGTCTGATTGAGCTCTTAGATCTCATGGTAAGTTTATGATTATTGTTTACTCGGTGTATAAATACTTAAGGGCGTTACTACTGATAAGGATATTATGATAATTCGTTAGTATTTCGTATGTTTTTAGATTAATTTGCTTTCTTAAAATTAAACATGGTAATATCATATAATTCATGTTTATTATATGACTTCAATATAGTTATAATCATAGTACATGCAGAATATGGAAATTTGAATAAAATTACTCGCTCTGTATCAGTCCCGAATTTGCTTTAGGGCATGAGTAGGTACCTGGTTATTATATAGATTTCATACTTCAGATAATTTAAAGAACTTGCCTTGGAAAATTTAATTAAATAATTGAATATTTGTTTTAATTATTGGTGTATATACAAGTATGGGTATGTATATGGAATAAACGTAACTCAGTGCCACATTTTCCGTTGATTATTTCCTTTTTGAAATATCCAAGGTCATGGCCGCCGGCCGCCGCTACCATGTGTGCTAAGTGTGCATCGCCCACGGGCGGCCAACAATAGGGGCGGCCAAAATCAAATTTGAAGCATAGGCGTAACCAGGATAATCCTAAGGGGGGTTACAACTACTGGAAGGTCTCCGAGGGGTATGGTGTTAAGCGTATAGAGCTCAAAGTACATCCCTATGGGGGTTATAACCCCCAAAACCCCCCTGGTTACGCCTATGATTTGAAGGAAATGCTAGGGCTATTTAACATAACAATAATCTAGAGCAAATCGAAAATCTATCAGATTTTTTTTTATTTTTGCATATGTCAGACAATAATCAGCCCCTATTCGAAGGCACAAAATTAAGGAACAACCAACTGCTATCACCAGAAAAAACATCGTGAAGGATTGTTTTGCAGGTCTTGTAGAATTCAATCTGGACATCCGTCCAAAATCCAAAACGAGGCAGCAAAAGGAAAAAAAAAAGAACTAAAAAGAACTTATTAGACACTTGATAAGAAACGATCACACAGAACCAATCTAACGCTAAAGGGCATGGATTTACTCATTAACCTAATATTATTGTTTTGATTCTTGTGTTTTAATATACATACAGTGAGCACGTAAAGGTTGGAATAAATTCATTTTCTCGAGAATAGACGATTTTGTAAAAAAATCCCGAATCAGGTATATTTTTATTTTTAAATTACGACTTTTTGGCATATATATCATACTAGTGACGTTATCCGTTTGGGCGTGATGACGTCATCGAATATTTTTTTAAATGAGAATAGGGGTCGTGTAATAGCTCATTTGAAAGGTAATTCAATTATCTATGCCGTATAAACATTACCATAATTATTTGTACAGAGTGTCGAAAAAAAATTGTTTTTATGAATTAAATTTATTGACATAAAAAGAAGAATATGTGTAATTTATTTAATTCAAAATACATTTTACTGCTCTCAGAAAACAGAAAAAATGTTTATTTGAAAAAAAATTATTGCTTTTCGCTTAAATTAAATGCTCAAATTGTCAAGAGGCAGGTGGGTGGCTGCTTTAACATTGAATTTGCAAAAAACAATATTTTTTATTTGTCAAATAAACATTTTTTCCTGTTTTCTGACAGCAGTAAAATGTATTTTGAATTAAATAAATTACACATATTCTTCTTTTTATGTCAATAAATTTAATTGAAAAAAAATTTTTTTGGACACCCTATATAAATAATTATATTAATGTTTATATTACTGAATAGAGAATTGAATTACCTTTCAAATGAGCTATGACACGACCCCTATTCTCGTTTAAAAAAATCATCGATGACGTCATCACGCCGAAATGGGTGACGTCACTAGTATGATATATGTGCCAAAAAGTCGTAATTTAAAAATAAAAATCGACCTGTTTCCAGGTCGATTTTTATCGAAAATAAATTTATTCCAACCTTTATCTGCTCACTGTATATCTCAAAAACGTTTAATTGTTTATTAATACCGAAAAATTTTTTAATTGAAAAGTCCTTTACAAAAGGTATAAAATTTATTAAAATCCCTGATCACAAGCTGGGTCACAAAAAATACCAAGGTATAAAATTTTATAAAATTTATAAAAATTTGTTATATTAACATAGTTGCTTAAAATTCCAAAAGATGGATAAAATTTAGAAAAATTAGGCCCTTAGGCACTGCATGAATTCCCCATCACATGGATTGCTAAACAGGTGGATTTGTCTCTACATGAAGAATGTTAGATGGTTACAAAACTAAAACTGTTAGATGACAAACTAAAATCTATTTGCGATCCTTAATGAAGCAAGATAGACTTTCTGCTTTAGCAATGTTATGTTATCTATCGAACATGAAGTATGTGCGACATTGGATATTAAAGACATTGTCAAAAAGCTTTCTGGAACGAAAGCCCGAAATGTTCGTTTTCATTAGGATCTTAGGATATTCACATTTTGACGTTTAAATTTGACGTTTATATTAGGATATTAGGATATACACATAATGGACGTTGGATCATAGATATTAGTCTAAATGTTAAAGAATTTTCTATTTACAAATTATTATTGCTATGGATCTTCTGCACATTTCTTTAAATACTAGTATGTACTGATGTGATCTTGATTATTGATATGAGATAATATTCTTATATGTCATTTAATTTAATCAATGCATCAATAATAATCTAATTAATTAACCGGATCACATATCAATATGTTTTCAATCTCAGGGCGAATTATAAAATTAATTACTTACTTACGTGGCTTCTAAGTATTTCTCAATGGTTCCTAATCGGGATAGGAAAGAAAAGAGTCAAATAATACACACATATGGGTTACAATTATAATCAAACTATTGTTTATTTTATTTAAATGGCAATCACTGCTTAATATGTGCTAGATCTTATTATTCTTAAACATAACATTTACAAATGGGAATCTTATTTCCTTTTGGTTTCCAATTGAAAGTTTTTATTAACATTTAACTATTAGGATTTATTAGCAACAATTCTATTTAAGTTTGATGAAGCTTTTCTGATATTATTGATTATGTTCTTCAATTTATAATGTGGTATTTAATACGAAAAACCTATACATTCATGTCCAAACAAATGAGACTGACCTTTTTCTGGTGAACTGAGAATGTCTTCACACAAGACCCGTTTCCTGCTATCCTTGGCTGCGATCAAAACCTCGTCCTGGCTTTCAGTAATGTTCTCCTTTGAAGATTAGCTCGTATGGCTCTCGTTCCTGCTTCTGTCGTGATGCTGTGTTCTACCTTTTTCGAAACTGCAATCAGCTACCGGGACACTCTTGGCTCAAGGAGGTTCTTTACTCTCAACCTGGCCTACCTGTTGTTCCACGATAGATCTCCACACTCACGGAACTACACCGGCTTTCTCACTCTCCGTACACTACCGTCTACTACTGGACTTCACTTCTCGGCAGCTCAAAACATTCTGATCTCTATTTGTCATTCATTCCCCTACTTTCTAAATATCCCTTCCAGATTCACAAATCAACCTTCCACCACCAACTCTCATTCGCAGTATTCCTCAAAACCAATTTTTAATCTTTCTAAATATGCTTAATGGATTTCAAAAAAGAAATAGTTAATTCCCATTCTAAAATTACTTTCTACTATTTACAAAATTTAATGACCTATTCTCTATTTCAACTGAGTCTTATTTAGCATCGGCTAATGATCGAACCTTCCGCGAACAACGATAATGACCTATTATCGATTCCAAATGAGTCTTATTTAGCATAGGCTAATGATCGAACCTTCCGCGAACAACGATAATGGTACGCGCCATTCACTTTGTTTATTCTAAGCGCATTTTCCCGAGTTTCGTTTAATCACTTCTTAAAATTAAATATAACAATTTGTTGTATACAGGTTGTTCTAAATTTACATGCCCGTGGTTGAGAAAATTGAAAATATTTTATATTAAATTGAATCCTGTCTATAATTATCAAAATTTAATTTTCATATCAAATAGAAATATAACAGTACATATTTCTAAAGTGTTGGAAGGTGGGGCGGCAAATATTAAGTTGCACACGGGCGGCCAACACCTTAGCGGCTTAAGGTAATCCGAAAAAATTAGAATGTACCTCAACTTGACATAATAAACAGGCGCATTTTAGAAGAGGTCAATAAATTTAAGTATTTGGGGTGTTGGATCGATAGCAGCTTAAATTCTGATCTGGGAATAAGATCGAGATTATAACAGGCCAGAAAATATTTCGAAAAAAATCAAAAGACTTCTATGTGATTCTCGAATAAAACTCGAAATTCGACTACGTTTATCAAAATGATATGTTATGTCGACTCTTCTCTATGTAGTTGAAAGGTTGACCCTTAAAACAGCCACCTTAAATAAATTGGAGGCACTTGAAATGTGGATCTACCGGCGAATCCTCAAAAGTTCATGGACATCGCATACCTCAAATGAAGAAGTGCTGTATAGAATAGGTAAATAACGAGAACTTTTCAACGTACCAATAAGTACCAATAACCTCGACTAATAGTGAAAGGAAAGATTAAGAGAAAGAGAGACATACTATATTACCTGTCATAATTCCTGTCATTTGACATATTCTACATGTTCCACTCATTAAAACGCCCATTTGGTGATAAATAGCAGTCTGATTTTTGCATGAGAGTTTAATCTCTGTTCGAAGAGTTTAAGTCTGTTCTGTCGGACAAAATAAATGTGCCGTTTTCGTGCTGTGACCGTTCCAAATTTTTAACCTGTTCCACAATTAAAACTACCCCTGTTCCAGTGTTCACACATATCAAAGTTTATTCGACTAGACACCCTTATGCTATTAACAAATTTTCAGCTTGCTATTAATCAACTTTTTTTTCATACGCGGGATCCAGACCTATATGTTTGAAAGGTAAGTTGTGCAAAATTGAGAGTTTCATAAGAAAAATTGCATTACTTACACATTTTTAAATCATTTTTAAACACAATTCATGTAAGTCTTAATTTCCGCCCACACCGTACTTATGCTCATACATTTTATTTATTTTTATTATAACCATGAGATAGCTTAATGATTCTTCTTTCATGTCCGATTTGTAGAATTTTATTTGATCCATTAGTAAAAGAAATACTTTAAAATAACTCAACCGTGTACTTCGCCGTACGCTAATTTAGAGTTCGCCAATGTTTGTGAGAAGGGTGACTTTAGCGTTATAAATTAAAAATTATAGAAGCTACAGATTTAGCTACAGATTAAAGGTTTTTCTGTATAATTTTCTGAATTTTTCAATGGTCAAGTCAGTTTTTTTCTAAAATTAATATTTCTGGAGTTATTTAAAAAAACATCTAATTTCGTAGTTCATTTGTTTAATAAAAAATGAAGCAGCCACTTCTCGAGTAGAACTTTTTGATATGTTGTTTATGAAATATTTCTTAATGAAATTACAAAAAGTTCTATCTTGTTTGATTTTTTCCGAAGTGAAAATCTATATGCACTCCCCTAAAATATGCTCTAGTTCTCATTTATCATTCACTACCTATATCATTGGATGCTATATAGTTGTTGAGGCTTCGACTAGCTCTTTCTGTCGGTATAGGTGTATAGGTACCAAACGTACTAAATTCATGTGTAAAATGTGTGTGTATCTGTTATGTAGTTAGTATACTGTCACTGTCGAATTTACAGAAAATATCCACTTTTTTATGCTAAAAACATTAATTTTGAATTTTGAGGGCACACTGATGAGACGAATGTTTTTTTGTGGTCTTTAGTACTTAAATCTGAAGGAAAAGGCAATGCCGCCACCGAGATCTAGAATCTAGGATAATGATGTCTTTTTTATGAAATTTCAAAAATTAAATGAGCGAAATAATAGCGATTTTGAAGTGTACAAATATCGCGAAAAATCACAGTACCGTACTGCGATCTGTTCAAAAGCACCTATAGACCAAAGCATTTAGTACTAAAAATACCGGAATAAATCGATTTCTAGAGAGAGAAAACCTAGAGACTTGCAACGTTTTGCATTGTATTCAGAATGATGCGATGTCACGAAAAAAGTCTAGTGTTTGGCAATTTTGAAAATGTTTGACCATGAAATTGTGTACTATGTTTGGCTCAACTTATGTGTGCGAATCCGCGTTATCAAGAATGAACTTTATTAAAAATTGGTACAGATCTCAGCTAACAGATGAATATCCCAACTCCCTAATGAGAATCAGTTGCACTAAACTCACTCCAAACTTCAGACAGGTTGTACATAAAAAATGTAATTTTCTCTCTGATAATTTAATTTTGTAAAGAGTTTTCCCCCTTATTGTTATACTTACTAATCATTAATTTTGACATTAAATAAGCTGTAATATAAAATTGTCATGTGCATTTTTTTATATTCATTTCCTCTCTACTATATGTTAAGTAGGAGTACTTTTCATATGTGCATTTAATTAAAATAAATTTCAGATTTAATAAGTTTGCAACGAACACCTTGCATTGAAACTACTGCAGAAAAGATAGCATGTTAATTAGAATTTTGTACTATGATTATTTATTTTAAATTCCTTAGTTTCCTTTCTCCAAATTGAAGATGTCTAAAAACTTCATTAAGCGGAAAACATACCAATGCGATCTCGACGCGATCGCGTTCACGATGGCGATCGCGATTCAACTCGTCTACTTGTTTACTTCAGACTGGTTGGATCGCGATCGCCATCGTGAACGCTATCGCGCCGTTATCGCTTCGGTGTGTTTTCCGCTTTAGCATTCAAAATATAAATTCCTAACTTTTAAAATATTCCCAGTAACAATTTACAATAGTGCTGTTTTCAAAATATACTGATAATAACATCACAACAATACACAATTAATTTATATTTTATTTAATGTACCAGAAAAACTTACAGAAAAGTATACAGTAACCAAAAAACAATCAGATATTATTTATTAGTTTTCCTTTACATATTAGTCCATGTGTGAGGACACTTTCGTATGAAAAATGTTTCTGACTCGATTTCTTTGCAGATTTCTGTTAAAAATTGTCCCCCTTTAAACAGAAGGGTGCCAGGTTTAACAATTTTTTTAAGCAAATTCAAAATTACTTTTTGCCTCGAAAAATGTATTTTAGATTTCTTGGGTAATTATAAACAAAAAGGGTCTCTTGTTATATTTCTGAAAAGTTAATAGTTTTCGAGTTATAAGCGATTTAAAATCTGAAAAATGCGAAAATATTCATTTGCGATGCTTGAGAACTCAAGTTTTAATAAAATGACAGATCTTTTTTGTTTAAGATGACCCAAAATTCCTAAAAACATATTTTTGGGGGCAAAAATGGTGATGTTTGGATTTGTTAAGAAAAATGTTATAACAATTTTTGCCCAAAAATTTCGCCCGGTACCCTTCTGATTTGTTTATAGAGGATATTTTTTAACAAGAATCCGCAAAAAAACCGAATCAGAACAGGCAGTATACATCCGGACCCCGGAAGTGTCATAGATTTTCGAAACGGACCCTTAGGGAAACTAATTGGTGACCTTTGATCTAGAGGTTCTAGGGTTATTGGCACTAAATCGAGGCAAACAGATAATTTATGGGTTTTTGGAGTCGCTGAACATGAATACTCCATCAGAACCAATTCCCGGGGCACCCAGAGCCCAGTGCAGTGCTACTGCTAAGGCACGTAATCCTCTGGGAGTTTCGTGGGATTTCGGCATTAAATTGATGAAAATAGATTAGGCAATTTTTGTGGTTGCTGAAAATGAATAGGTGATCAGAATAGGCCCTAGTCTGATGACCTATTCATTTTCAAAAATCAATACAGAGATGGAAAATTGATACAAACAGCTTACACGAGGTGTTTTTGGGGTTGCTGAACACAAATACGCCATCAGAACTGACCCCCTGCTAAGGTATCTGGAGTTTGGAGGGTTTTTGGGCACCAGGTGCACCGGGTGTCGGTTCTGATGGCGTATTTTTGTTCAGCGACCCCAAAAACCACCCGAGGATTCTGTTTCCATCAATTTAGTGCCGAAAACCTTCGAAATTTGAGATAACGTGCCTTAGCAGTGAACCTAGGCACCAGGTGCTACGGTGGTCGGTTCTAAAGGCGTGTTTGTCTTCAGCGACCCCAAAAAACTCCAGTAACAAAAGCTGGCCCTTAATACACTTATTTTGACATGTTTTTGCACTTTTGGAGGCATTTTATGCACTATAAAATGCAATTATGTATTTCCACCAATTTTTCTATAGTAGACTTTTTTCCTGATATCATTCTGAACACAATGCAAAAAGTTGTAAGGCTCTATTAGGTACTGTATTTAAAAATCGATTTATTTTGTGCTCAATTCACTGGTCTGCTACCAACATTTTCAATAACAAATAAGGCTCTATTTTACTCTGGGCTAATTGGCAAAATACAAGGAAAAGTTATTTACCAGCAATTTTATTGCTAAAATCGAATCTTATGATTGTATATATTAATAATATAGGTATGCAAAGTTCGCAGATAGTGTGCTACTTTTTTTATAAACAAAATGGCGCCCGAAAATCGTGTTTTTTTCAATTTTTGCTCTATAACTCCAAAGATTTTAACTTTACACCAAAAACACCCAAATAAAAATTCACCGTAATTAAATTCTGCATAGAGACGTGTTTTTCCCGATTTACTTCGACGAAAATTTTCCCCGGAAAATGCTGGTTTTTCCAACAAAATCTTTAATTTTCAACTAAAATAGACCAGACTTTTTTTAGATAAACTTACTACAAGTGTACCTTTTAACATTAAAAACACAAATATTCTTATTTGAAAGCTGTATAATTATTTAAACAATCTTTATTTAAACAAATTAAAAATTTTGTTATAATAAATAAATAATTTATTATAACAAAACAAAAGCAACTTTGCCATTTATTAATACGTTAGTTAGATGGCTCTACTCGAGTTACTTGGGAACAAAAAAAGAATGAAGAAAATTGCTCCATGGGAAGCCGAGGAAATGCACTTTTTTAACGTATACCGATTTTGAACTTTGAGAGTTATAGTTTCTCCAACCTAATTTTTGATTGGAATTTTGCTATTTTTGGCAATTTTCACTCGTTATATCGATAGTTTTTATTATAATAGGGGAGAGCTGGACAAAACGGGATACCATTCTTGTTTATTTTTATTACGGAAAAAATGTTAAAGAAATTATTATATTATTGTTTTTTTATAGATATAACATTTATTGAAGCAGACAAAAAACATATTTTTAGCTATATTTAATGACTGGAAAATAGTAAAAGAAAATATTTATTAAAGTCCAGCACATCCCGTTTTAGCATACCATGGTTGGATAAAACGGGATAGGTTCAGAATATTTAATTTTTTGCATAAACTTATCTAAAAAGTATATTTAAGTAGATATAAGACTGCAAAGCAAAATTTACCTTTGAAAAACAATATCTTCAGTAGTCAGAAACTTAAAAATAGGCCTTTTTATGTTTTATTGCAAAATGGGAAATAAGACCTTTTATATAGGACTAGGTACGTATATCAGAACAAAAGTCTCATAAAAATACATAGGTGGATAAAACGGGACATAAAAAACTGTGTCCCATTTTATCCAACTTATAAGTGTCCCGTTTTGTCCAACTCAGACATTTTTCAAAACAAAAATGGCTCCTGCCTAAACGTGAAGGTAAAATGAGATAGACTACACATGAGAATATTCGTTAATGAGTGCTTAATTAAATGTAATAGTCACCGGAATTATATGTTTAGATATGTAGGCAATATAATGTAGAAAACAACGCACTTAAAAGTACAAAGTACCAAAAAAATAAAGTCAAAGAATTCTAAACACAACAACTTTTCATCCAATAATGGCATCGAGGTAAAACGAACTGAGAATGTTAAAATGACGACTGAGAACAAGTTTTCGTCGTTGTCCGATTGATAGCAGCACTAGTTGGTTCTCTAGGCTAGGTATCCCGTTTTATCCGACTATCCCGTTTTGTCCAGTTCTCCCCTAATATATGTTATGATTATTTTAAAGGTATGAAAATTGGTGTGAAGAAAAAGGATAAAAATAAAAAGGTGATGGTTCAAAAATTATAATCCTATTGTTTATAATTTTGCCGTAAATGCCGGTCAAATTTGACCAGTTGTATCTCAGAAACCACTCATCACAATTAAACGTTTTTTCTTTTAAAAGAAGCGTCCTGCTGCTTTTTTTCCAATACCGTTTTCGTGATATAATTTAATTTAATATTTCCCGAGATATTCTATTTATTTATAAGCCAAAAAATTGTTTATAATTTTAAAATATTCCTAAGACCGCTTAGATAGTCCAATTTCAATTCCGTAACGTATGTACATCGGCTTTTGGAATTATAATCTATACGAAAAGAGCTTTTATGCTACCAAGTCATTTAGTTATTGATAAACAATTACTTATCTAAAATTTTAGTTGAAAATTAAAGATTTTATTAGAAAAACCCGCATTTTCCGACAAAAATTTTCTCCAAAATAATCGACAAAACACATTTCTATAAAGAATTTAATTACGGTGCATTTTTATTTGGGTCTTTTTGGTGTATAGTTAAAATCTTTGGAGTTATAGAGCAGAAATTAAAAAAAAACACGATTTTTGGGCGCCATTTTGTTTATAAAAAAAGTAGCACACTATCTGCGGACTTTGCATACCTATATTATTAATGTATAGAATGATAAGATTCGATTCCAGCAATAAAATTGCTGGTAAATAACTTTTCCTTGTATTTTGCTAATTAGCCCAGAGTAAATGCAATTATGTATTTCCACCAATTTTTCTGTAGTAGACGTTTTTCCTGATATCATTCTGAACACAATGCAAAAAGTTATAAGGCTCTAGGTACTGTATTTAGAAATTGATTTATTTTGTGCTAAATTCCTTGGTCTTCTACAACATTTTCAATAACAAAAATAAGGCTCTATTTGTATACTTTAAAACTAATGCTTTTGTCTTTCTCTTCATTCCAAATTTACAGGGCCAGTTTTAAGTATGGAATGACTCAGTTTTCTCGGAAACTGCTTGCAAGATTTTTATAGATTTTGGTGTGTAGGTAAGTGTCTTGTAATGCGGACAATATTATGGCGGTGTTTACATTGTTGTCAGATCTTCCGTTTTTCTATAAATCTAATGAACTTTCTTATTTCAGATAGATCACCCTGTAGATTTTTTTATCTGTTGAATTCCTTAAGGCCATCGGTACATAATTCGCAAATATTTTACGGGTATCCATACTTTTTCTGTCTTTACACGGCAAATTACGTGTAGTAAAATACACACTGGTATGGATATGTATACATTACTAGAATGTCATTCTACTTAAAAATGTCATCATTAATTTAAAGAGATGGCTTTTGAATGTTCTTGGATAACTGTTATTTTTATAATTGCCAATTATTAATTCAGTTAATAAATGTGATTATTTTTTGACGATTTTAACTTCCAATCGTATAGTAAGATATTTGATCACGTGTTTAATTATGTCCAATCAGATTAAAATTATACTGAGAATTATCTACTGTAGAAAATTATCGATAGAATTTTTTTAAGTAGATTGTTTCTGTTTAATGGCAACCAGTTTCCTAGTTTTGATAACTGTCACATTTAAGAAAATATCCATAATATACGTATTAAAAAATAATCTTACGAATATCACACGGCAGTAAGAATAAATCAGAAAATAATGCTTCATTTTTACTCAAATTTGTTGTCATTGGACAACTGACAACAAATTTTCGAAAAACTGTCACATTATTTTCAATTTATTCTCACTCTCTTGTGACATTATACCCGATAATTTTTTAATAACTATGTATTCAGTTATTGTAATAATTTATATGTACAACAAAAACTAATACTCAATCGAGAAAAGAGGAAAAGTGTTTAATGCCCGGTTGCACCAACAGATCTTAAGCTTAAGTCGAGAATATCATAAGAATTAATATAATATAATTATAATATATTACAATAAGAATACCATAATCTACCTAATAATAGATATAATTGATAATAGGGAAAGAATCTAAAATTATGGTGCAACGTAAGTGATACTCAAGGAGGCCCTATCTATAAGTAGAGCTTAGCTAAGCTGGAGCTTAAGATCTATTGGTGCAACCAGGAATAAGTGATTTATTAAAAATATATATTGTTACTATGGAACGCTTACAATTTTGAACATCTTTAATAACAAAATACTTGGATCACAGAATATATTATCCTGATGTATTATCTGCTTGGATTTTCCACAAATAATACACAATAATTAACTTTTTATTAAGTTCACGTCTTAAATCAATTATTTATCAAATACACTATATATCAATATTATTTAATCAACAACTCAAAATATTCCCGATGTCATGTCAAATATTTAAAATTGTCACTGTCTGACTGACAGTATGCTGACAATATTCTACTCGACCGAGTGTGTTGTATAAAAAAGATAGATTTGGAAATATTACAACGGACATTGTGTTAATTTTTTTTTGAATCCTGAAAAAACCAATAAATATTTTTGAACAATTTAAACGCAGAATGAAAGACTATATTATTACCGAGGGCCGAAAGTCCCTTAGAATAAATAAAAAGTTTATTTTGAATGAGATATTTTAAATTAAATATCACACTAAATTTTCTCTTAGTTTTTCACCCCTGTAACTTATTAAAGTAAACATTATAGAAGTTCTCAGGAACTTTCGGCCCTCGCCAATAACGTAATCTTTTATTCTGCGTTTAAATTTTTCAAAAATACTATTAGTTTTCTCAGGATTCGAAAAAAATGAATCCCCATTTGAATAGCATTGCAGCCGAAAATACGTACCCATCGTCTTAAGAAATACTGATTATTTTTCGTGTAATAGTCCTTTTTTCATTGAGAGAAACTTAAATAGTCCGGCATATATAGATTTATTATAAAACAGTAGTAAGGAAGTGTTATGCAATATTAAGTGAACAACATTAATAACTTTTGTTGGACGTGTACATCATAAGTAGGTAAACGATTATTTTTATGTTAAATTAAAGTAATTCTAACTAATACAAACAATAAAATAAGTGTTTTACTCACCTCATTATTACAAAGGATGTAATTATATCAGTTTAAATAAAACGCTGCATGAATAATTAAAGATGTATATATTTACATAGAAATTACTACAATAAATGACTGACTATAATACATACAGTATACATATACTAGCTACAATAAATAATTTAATGGACTCTACTAGTACCCATTTCCATAGCCCCGAAGTACGGATATCCTGACTTTGCCTCGCTTGCAGAATGAGCCCCTGCGTAATGTGTTCCTGAAGCCAATAGGCTGAAACAAAGAAAATACGAATTAGATTGCTTCTGTAAACTAAATGTTATCATATAGGTATAATATAATAGATATACAATGTGTCTACGTAAGTTGGAACCATAACCATCTGAGAAACGTTTTATTTTATTTTACGAAAAAAGGTGTTATTCATCATAAATAGAAGTGCATGGTCTAAAACCTAAGATAAAACTATCAGATATAAAATTTTATCCATCTTATATGAGGTGTGTCAATAAATATAAATTTCGCTCGAGAGTAAAGTACCTTTACATTTCACAATATCAAAGATTGTTATTATGAAAAGTTATTTGGAAATAAAAACTAGATATGTTTTAATATGCAATTACATCTCCTGTTTTTTGTAGTAATGTTGATTATAGTTACTTTCGGGAATTCGTTACAAATCGTTACTTTTGTATATAGTAATCATTTACAGTGTTCGTTACTTTGATTACTATGATTACTTTTGTTACTTTTGTATTTGAGTACCGGTAATCATATCGAAAATCGTATTTCTCAGTAGGTAGTTATTTTGTATAAAGTAATTATTTACAGTAATGGTTACTTTGATTACTATGATTACTTTTTTATTTAAGTACCGGTAATCATATCGAGAATCGTATTTCTCAGTAGGTAGGTCTGTATAGGTATTCCGATATAACAACAACCTTCACCAATCTGTTTAAGAGATAAAAATGATTTGATTATTATGATAACTTTTGTATTTGAGTACCAGTGATCATATCTAGAATCGTATTTCTCAGTAGGTAGCTATTTTGTATATCTAGGTATTCCGATATAATAACGACCTTCACGAAGTACGAAGTAATCAGAGTAATCAAAGTAGATAGAATAGTCGTTACTCGCTCTGATACGATTGGTACGAAGTAATCAGAGTAATCAAAGTATATACAATAGTCGTTACTCGCTCTAGTACGATTGATACGAAGTAAGAAGTAATCAGAGTAATCAAAGTAACGATTTGCCTCTCTGTATAGTAATCGTTATTTTCTGTATTCGTAAGTAACGAGTACTTTGTAACGAATAGTTACTTTTTCAACATCACTAGTTGCTTGACTGGCTTTACAACTCGGGGCGAGTCTTCACCGCATCCACTATAGCCCTCTATCTTATACTTTGTTTTCCATTTTCCATTGTTGTACTCCAATCCTAGATAAATCAGCTTTAACTTCAACCTTTCATCTTTTTCTAGAACGGCCTACTCATCTTCTACCGTCTAGTCTCTCAAAAAACACTGTCTTTAACACTCTGTCTTCCTCTGATCTTACCACATGACCTGCCCCTCTCATCCGGTTAGCTATAATATGTCTGACAATGTTTTCAGTACCATACAGAGTCACCAATTCAGCATTGTGGCGTCTGTCTTTTCCACTCTCTTGTCAATTATTCATCTCTTTGAGGGCCAAATATCACTCTGAGCACCATCCTTTCAAATTAGTGTTGCCCAAATGCAAGACCAAGACGAGACTTAAGACGACTATTCTCAAAACCTCGACAATTAATTTCAGAGCGAAGAAGTCGGCTGCTGGGAAAGAATGTACAAAATATTTTATTTTTACATTATAATAATGACTTCTGAGTACATGTCAAATGTGTCAAGTGTTTTTTTAATGGATATTTTGATTCGCCATTTATTCGCCATTGATTCGCCATTTATTTCGCCAAAATTTTTGAAGTTATTCTTTTTTATGCGCGATTCGATGGAGAGTAAAATTTTTCATAAATCTGCGCGCCTGCGCACACAGACGGTATGTCGTTCGTTGCTAATCTTTCAGAATAGGTATGTATGTATCTGTATCCACGCAAATAAGTAATTAAAAGAATATATTAGTGTTTTTAGTAAATGTATTATTTATTATAATTCTTGTGTTTTTGGATTTGTGTTACTCTGTAGTAAAATAATAAAATATTATGTAGGTATAACATTTTTACACTGTCTATTTGTCGCCGTGTTGTGTAATTATATCCGAAACTTACGGGTCAATCAAAAGGACCTCGATGGAATAGTTGGTGAGGCGTTAGATCGAAGATCGGAAGGTCGCGGGTTCCAATCCTGGGAGATTCATATTTTTTTTTATTTTTGGTTGTTTTAATAAAAATTTTTTGAAAGTGGTAGATAAGAAAGTTAGTTTAATATTTAAATAAAATACAAATAACCTGTTAATATATTTACTTCGTTGAAATTACCTATATAATAGAAGAATAACTTCTTACGTGCGTACAAAGTACACACACATACTTTTTTTTACACTTTTTTTGGTTTCTCATGGAGAACCTATCTAAGAATATAGCCGAACTTATATACTCCCTAAAACGACCCTCAGTTCTAACTGCAAGACGCAAGAGTCTCGCAGGCTTAGTCTTGTTCTTGCTCAAGTCTTGCACTGTAAGTCTTGTTCTTGGTCTTGCTAAAATTAGGCGGTCTTTAAAGACCGATTTTTGGGCAACACTATTTCAAATACCAGCAACTTATTTATTTCCCGCTGATGTAGTGAGTCCATGTTTCACTTCCATATGTAACAACTGAGCAAATAATTGACATACAGTTTTAATTTAGATTATCTTTTTTGCATATTAGATCTTTATAATGATGATACGGAGTATAACGCTCTATTCCACGCAGCTATACTTGCTGATACCTCTTTTCCTATGTGGTAGTGGTAATCATCTGGGATTAGCCCTTAGATATTTAAACTCTTTTACTACTTCGAAGTATACCTACACCCAAGAGGGTAGGAGGGTCTAAAGATTACATATACTACTTCGAAGTTTTGGTCCTTCGAACAGTGACCTCCATAAGTATCTAGGAATGGAAACTAAAAGAACTCTTTTAAGTATAGACAAAGCATTTATAATCTGAAAATTACCTTGTTTCTCTCAAATGTGACAAACAAAAATAATTGTTTAAAATCTACTAGACCTATCGGACTCTTCTTTTGCATATATAGTAACTATGTACATAAAAACTCGCATTGTGAACTATATGCTTTAAATATTTTTATTGTTTATTTCATATTAATAATTACAAATTAATTGAAGAAATGCTTACTTTCGTGTTTAATTTACAATAACTTTTTTGTTTATAAACATTTTTTAATTTAGAAAGTCTTATTTTAACAAAGAAGTATTTTCAAAAAAGTCGTCTGTTGTCATAACGTTCTGATATTCTAGTTGAAAAACAGCGCGAAGTAATTTTTCGATTTTAAAATGCTTCTTTTCCTGGGATAATATCGTCGCCTTAGTACTATAACTTGATAACTCCAAAATTTACGTTTTTGTGATAACTAGTTCACAAGATGTATTTTATTTGCCTCCATATTTTGTAGAAACTGGATAACTCGCTCCAAACGGGTTAAGTATTTATTTATGATTGACGAAAGTTGATAAAACTCAAACTTGATAAGATGAGTTATCAAGGTATTGCTTAATCGAAATAATCGTGAATGGGACATACACTGAATGCTACTACTAGCTAACTCTAGTTATCTAGTTGTAGCACGTGTTTTTCTGAAACCATTGAGCCTACCACGACCACGTACACTTCGCGTCAAAAAAAAACTGGTACAACTCTTATAACCGAAAATCGTGTTTTTCAAGTTGTGTAAGTTGATCTTGTCACAAGTGTCATTCCAATTTCTAGGGCATCGTTGCAAGTTCAACGAAAATATATCAAACTAGGTAAAAACGGGGCTGTGCGACAGACCGCATTTTTTAATATACTAAAAACTAAAACAATTGTAATTTTCCGTCATCTCAATTAATTTATTTTTTATTTATTTATTTATCGTATGGCATAGATACAATAAGAACACATAATTTAAAAAAAGTATATAAAACATTACATGAAGTATCACAAACAAACATCTAATGTATTAATATAATGTAAAACATTTTCGGTCGCATTCAGGAACTCATCGAAAACTCCAGGGTACCGCCTTCGGGGGCATTCCTCAATAATGTGGCGGACGGTCTGCCGTGTTGCGCACCACAGTCACACTCAGGAGTAAGGGCCTTTCCCCATCTATGCAAGCTGTCAGCACATCTACCGGTACCTGTTCTTATTCTGTTCAGCGCCGTCCATGTATTGCGGGGCAGTTCAAAGCCTGGCGGTTTCTGATCGATACAGGCCATTTGGTGTGATTCCTGTGGTGAGTCGCTCTCCCATTGTCTTCTCCAAGCGTTGGTGAGGTCGAAATGTTCCTGATGTAGGGAGGTGGCCCTTAACAATGGGGGATATCTGGAGCGCAGTCTGTTCATTTCGATGTCAAGCTTATCATGGTGGATAGGTAGTTGATGGTTAGCCTCGATTTTTCGATATTCTCTGAGAAGAGAATGACTTCTTCTTAGTTTCGGCGGTGGAATGTGACTTAGAATGGGAAGCCAATAGTTCGGTGTTGGTCGAATTGTACCTGAGATCATTCGCATTGTCTGGTTTAATTGGGTGTCAATGATCTTCGTGTGTTTGCTATTGAGCCATACCGGCGAAGCATATTCAGCCGCCGAGTATACGAGTCCGAGAGCGGATGATCTGAGTACGGAGGCTGAGGACCCCCATGTGGTGCCACATAGCTTTTGGATTATATTATTTCGCGTCTTCAGTTTTTCTGCCGTTCTATGTAGGTGTTCCTTAAAACTTAAGGTTCTGTCAAGAGTCACTCCAAGATATTTTGGTGTTGAGTTATGAGTGAGTCGTCTGTTTTCAAAGTGAACGGAGAGTTTTTTGTTCGCTTGGGCATTATTCAGATGGAAACAGCACACTTCAGTTTTCGTTGCATTGGGCCGTAGCCTCCATTTGCGAAAATATTCACCCATAACAGCAAGGTCAGCCGTTAGTATTGTTTCTGTAACATTCATGTTATTATGTCATGCTGCAATGGCCCAATCGTCAGCATAGCCAAATTTCTGCGAAGTTGTCCTAGGTAGGTCCGCGATGTATAAATTAAAGAGTAAGGGTGCCAAAACAGATCCCTGTGGCAGTCCATTGCTGAGCTTCATTTGGACACTTCTTAAGTTGTCCATTGTGACGTGAAAAGATCTGTCGGTGAGCATGCTATCACAATTAAGTATTCATACATTGATTCGTGTTTTATTATAATTTATGAAAATATTTCAATTCAAAAATAATGATAGATAATAAATCTTGACATGACTTTAAATTATTATGTTTAATGTCAAATCGAGAGGTGTGATTGGTTTCTCGTAAATTGTAGGACAAAACTGCATTAAGTTGTGTAGAGTAAATAAAACGCACTGGAAAAATTAAAAATTAAATTTGAAATTAATACAAAATGAATAACTTTTACAGTGAACAAGTGTGTAATTTAAATATACGTATTATAATTCGAAATATACATTTTAAACGTTATTTTTTGTATTTAGATTTAGTGCAATTCCGTTATCTGTGATGGCAACAACGAAGTGATTCACGAACAATAATTGTCATTCTGAACACAGGTTTACATTGGGAAAAAAAGTGTACCAGTTTTATATGACGCGAAGTGTACCTAATTGTTATCTGTTGATTCGGTTCATGTTAATGCAAAAATTCGAGAATTGTTAGCAGTTCTGACAACCTCCATGGCGGTGGGCTAATCTTCCCCAAAATAATGCTTAAAATATTGGTTTTTTTTTAAAGTTCACTTAGATGCAACTTGGCACGACATGCGACATTACCAAATGTTAACATTATGGTAGTGCTAAAAGTTGATAACTTTACTTTTTCATGATATTTTCCATATTGGAAAACAAATTTGCATCGTATTCCTAAATAAGTAGATCAGTAGGCAAACAGTTAAGGATCACTATTTTAGTGCTGCAGAATGAATTCCGTATTTACCAACAACATGGTAGCAGCACAAATCTTTAAAATCTTTAAACCTGTATGTATATCTCAGAACTACTAATTTCGAGTTATCAAGTTATAGTATAAAGACGACGATATATACATTTCTCTATTGTGTTCTCCGTTGTGTGAACGCTATCATTATTTTTTCTAACTACTTGAAAAGAAATATGAAATAAGAAAGAACTACTGTTTCGGAAATTCAGTTCTTTGTATTTCACTCTAAATAGGTACATGCATTTTGAAGGTCAAAATGTAAAGCACATTTTTTTAACCACTTCCTCTGGCAACATTTACGACTGCCGTTCTTTTTCAAAAGACCAAAAGTAGTACCAGACTATTTAAACATTAATTAATTGTTTCCAGTAGTAAAATTCGACTCGTAAATAAAGAGCGGTACCAAAACGTATTAAACAACAGCATATAATTTTATTTAGCACGATTTCTGTATAAGCCTCCAATGATTGCGTACCGTGGTAGTACCCATCTAGAATTTATTTCCAATGACAAGCCTTCTGCCTAGTTGACCAGGAGAAGTGTGAGGAGGAATCGTGTAGTGGTACCATCGGAAACGGGTACTGCGATTGTATAATTGGTACTTTCGAGCCACATCTGAATAATATCTGTAAGCGATTAATTCGGTCGGGTTCGAAACTAATGAAGGCCTTACGACGTGTTATTTAACTTCATTGAAGCCCTGGGATTGTTTAATAATTTCACATTAATTATTTAATGAATGTGTTGCAGGAGACTTCGCTGCTGTATGTTTTATTTACTTACAATCGTCAGAGCTGGGCAGCCACCTGTTACTTTTTTGAAATCTAAAAAATCATGTTACAGTTTTACAGTCCAATTTATATTTTAATAATAATGACGATATTTTAAATGTTCAGCACTTACGGTTCGGGATAATACTATAATTTGTGGCAAATTAACGAATTTTTACGCATATTCGAAGCATAATATGCAGAAGAAATAAACAATAGTTATCTAGTATGACAACTGTCGATGATGTTGAAAAGTCATGTACCACCATAAAAGAATCATTTGAATATGTGAACAACACTTCTCTTCTACAAAATAAAATAACAACCAAGTAAGAGTGGATGGCAAAAGAACTATTAGAGATGATGGAACAACGTAGGCAGTGTAAGATCAGTCAGGACCAAGTAGGGTACCGAAATATACCTACACAGCAAAATTATTTATTATAACGGCAAAAGATATACCGGCGATGGACATCTGGATAACTACACTTTGCACCGAGCCTGAAAACCTATATACAGGGTGTCCCAGACTAATTTATCCAGGTTATATCTGTTAAATAAATAGATTTTCGAATGGGACAAAACAGGTCTATCCCATATGTAATACACTTTAATATGCCGTAGAAAATATCATCCCCTAAATATTCGTCCCTTAGTTACAACCCCTAACTTTAATTTTTTTAATAGCACCCTGTACATTATTTTATAGTTTTGGATGTGGTCTTCCATCGTCTATTCAACAGATTTTTTAAAAATAAAATCGGTTCGTAAATAATCAAGAAAATATGTATCAGTTTATTTTTTTATTTTTGTTATGTGTCCCAGACTAATTTATCCAGCTATATCTCTTAAAGGAATAGAAATTTTCGAATGGAACAAAAATTGATATATTCCATTTGTACTACACTTTAATATGGCGTAGAAAAAATCATCCCCTAAATATTCATCCCTTAGTTACAACCCCTAACTTTAAGTTTATTAATAGCACCCTGTATATTTTTTTATAGTTTTTGATGTGGTCTTCTATCGTCTATTCAACAGATTTTTTAAAAATAAAATCGGTTTGTAAATAATCAACAAAATATCAGTTTATATTTTATTTTTGTTAATTATGGTAATGTAGTTAATAAAAATTAAAGTTATGGGTTTTAACTAAGGGGTGAATATTTAGGGTATGATTTTTTCTACGCCATATTAAAGTGTACCTATTACAAATAGAATATATCAGTTTTTGTCCCATTCGAAAATCTCTATTCTTTTAAGAGATATAGCCTGGATAAATTAGTCTGGGTCACATAACAAAAATAAAAAATAAACTGATATTTTCTTGATTATTTACGAACCGATTTTATTTATAGTAGTACCCACTTTCTCACTGTAATTTGAATTGTGTGTTGTTAGGTATACCTTACGTGATATGAGTATGAGCGAAATTTTTGTTTATTTTATGTATTTATTTCAACTGAGAAAAAATATAGAATAACCTTAAACAGCAATGACATCAGCAGCCGAATTTTTATTTCAATAGAGTACCTATCTAATAGTAAAATAACTGGCCTCATCTCTACCCCGTAGTTAGATAAAAATAAAGGTGATGAAATTAAGCTTAAGAATAAAGCTCTACTAAGAATTTTCTGTCTTCGTTAATCATGATTACCCATCGTCGGCAGGTTGTTTTACACAGAAACATGAATGTTTTTTTTTCTAATTGAGGTTGATCTCATAAGATCGTTAAATTAATGTTTTTTTCACATTAATACTTATTAAAAAGTTGGAAAAGGATATAAAAATGGGTATTAGCATAGTAAATTTACAAATTACGTAAGATATAGTACAAAATATATTTTTTCTTTTTCTCCAGATTCTTACGTTTTCAGGTCAATTTGAGATAAACTCACCTTATCTAAAAGTTTTGCACCTACAGATTATGCTCATTGTAAAAGCTGATTTTCTCGTGAACGAAATAACAGATTCGGCTATTTTTTTATTATTTTAGATCTTTCTTTGGTCTTTACACTGTTGGGCAAAGGTTTAAGGTTTACTCACACTTCATTTTTGAGCTAATACGAGGTGGAAGAAAGAAATGTTTTTCTTATGTTAAGTTTGAGTAAAATTACCAGGGTGGGTATACATCAAAATCTTGTTGTCTCATGTCTTGTAGATTTTGTTTTTTTTAGTTATTTTTTAACATGTGTTCTAACTGAAATAATACTAAATTAACAATACAAATCAGCAACAGTTAACAAAACATTAAAAACAGAAAGACACATTTTGTACACAATTCTGATCGACACTTATAAGAGTTATTTGTCGACCAGCTGCGCGGCAGGTACCTATAGCACAACATAAAAGAGACGAGATTGTTTAATGGAGGCTCTGTGACGTTTTAGATTGGAATTTTATTGACAGTCAGAACGGATTTGGTGTCTTTCGTGAAGAATCTTTAAATAGCAAAAGATACATTTTACAGAAATTTTCTTTCTTTAAACACTTTGTTTCTTTCACACCCTATATAGGAAATAATGTCATCTTAATGCCTGAGAAGGCATGGCCTCCTCACATATCGCGTGTCGTTACTCAATATTCAAATGAGGTAAATATTCAGAAATCGAATTCGCCTCCTCACAGTCCCGACATGAATCATATTGATCACTTGTGTGATATTGTCGGTAGACAATTAAGACTTCGTCAGCCCCTTCATACTTCCCTCCAAGATATAGAAACTATGGTTTTTGCTATCTAAAATTCCATAGACCAAAGTCAAATAGCCCGCTAATATCCAACATGCCTAAGCGATATGCAGCTGTTATTCGAAGTAGAGGGAGAACACACGATATTAGTTTACGTTATGGTTCTTTGTTTTTTAGAGTTTTGTTAATTGTTGTTATTCTTTATTGTTAATTTAGTAGATATTATTTCAGTTATAAAACATGTTAAAGCAGGGCCTATTTTACCACTAGGCCCGTGAGGCACCTACCTCGGGTCCGCATTTTAATAGGGCCCGGAAAGATCACAAAAAAAATTTTTTAATGCAATAACAAAATAAATTTTTAAAATTCTTTCATTTTACGAACAGGAAATGATAAATGATGATTCCACTGTTGATTTCCAGACGACTTTACCTGTCACAAGTACATCTCCGCCATCTCCTGTAGAAAACGACAATGTCAATAACTTTTTCCTAGTGATATAGGCGATTGGCCAAAACATTTAAACCTGGAATTTCAATAATATTTTATAAATAATAGACCGAATCAATATATTGATAAAATTAGTGAATGTGTTACACAACTGGATATAACCAGAAATGTTACCTAAATTTTCGATATTTTGCTTGGCGTTAGAGACATCAGAAAAAGTTATTTGAAAAAGTTGTTCCAAATATTATTCTAACCCAAGGTACCAAATTTCCTGACAAAATTCGCACTTTTGGGACCGTAAAACTTAAAATTGGCAGGCCCGAGATGCATCTCGGGACAGCTGAGATGAATTTTAGGGTCCTGACTACAAATACTGAAAACCTAAAAGTGCTAATTTTGTCATGCAATTTGGTATGTGGAGTTAGAATAAGATTGGGAAGTACTTTTCCGATATTTCTAACGCGAAGCAAAATATAGAACCGAGAAAATTTACCTTGTTTGTGCCGTGTGGGTGTGTGTCTGTAGGCCGCGATTAAAATTTAAATATCAGTTGAGTATCTTAAAAAATGTGAACCTTCCACCTATATGACTGTGCAAAACTTCAAATCTGTATTTTTTTGATAGCCGAAATATAGAGCTGTTTTTATCTTGAATGCGACACACTGTATTTAAACAATGTTTAATTGTTTAAATATAAATTTTATTTATTGTTAATAAAATTTTAAATTTCTGGTGGAACTATATTTCTATTAAATAATTAATTCATTTAAAAAAGTTATTATTATTAAATCGTATTTAGGGGCCCGAAAGTTGTGTAGCGCCTCGGGTTTCATTTGAAGTAAAATAGGCTCTGTGTTAAAGAGTAATAGTGTCTATTTTCTTTGTTTTTAAAGACATGAGAGAAATTAAAAGAAAAACCAAAATTTTGACAAAACATGATACATGCTACAGCATGATTTAGACGTAGGGGAAGGCGGGCGGAATGGGGTACTAAGTTGAAATTGATTTTTAAAAATAAGTTAGGATTAATTATTTAAGCTGCATATCATTATATAAACTCATTGTTATGTTGTTGACATTATATTACAATATTATTTTTTTATAAGAACAAGAACAGTAACTTCGTTACTAAAATATTAAACAATGTCAATTGCCCCGTTCTGCCCCTGCACCGGGGCACAACGGGGTAGTCATTACAAGATTAGTGAAATTAATAAAAAAATAACTTAATAATTGTAATTATTAAGTCCAATTATTAAGTACCGTTGAAAAGTCATTTTATGTTAAGTTATGTTAAGCTAAGTTCATCACTGCCACTTTATTAAAGCCCATAACTCTGGCGCCTGATGTTGACTCAGGTTCCCGAAGTGATAAAGTAGGATTTCTCTTTAAAAATCCATTGACCCAATCTTGGCCGGCGACTTCACTCGTAAATATGTGGGCTAGGCCATTTTTTACAGCTAACTGATAAGCTAAGGTACGCAAATCTATCATCGTTAGACAAAATAATCGATACTCCATAATTTTCAAATAGCTCATGAGCTCATATTCTCGCCTTTCGGTGAAAACAGCTTAAAATTTCCCTGCTGTTTTGTCAATATGGTACTGCGGATCTTTCCTTTTCTCTGCAGGATATCTCCAGGTACTTTGGATAACATTAAATTGCTTCGGAGCGTTCAAATAACCTACTTGACCAGAAATAACCGCTTCGGCAGCATTATTCATACTTTTAGTAGACCATGGCTGTCTATTCGTCTTCCTTTTGTATACTAGAACCATCTGAAATAGAAGAAAAATAGTTAAATATAGAGTTCCTGTTTAATAAAAATACTGTGGGCGGCAAGGGGTACTTCCCCATTCCACCCCAAGTGGACTTCCCCATTCCGCCCCAAGCACATGATTTATTTCATCAAGCTATGGTCACTCGAAAACGATTGGTAAGAAAACGTTTGCCTAGACTAAAAGAAATCTAAATAAATACTCTACAAGTATTACCAACTAACGTTGTAAAAAAACAAGCGTGTGCAACTTACCTTGGTCATAAAATCACAAACAGTTACACATTATAAGCGAAAAACCACGCAACGATAGGTTCACGTTGTTAACGTCAAGAGAACTAGACAAACATGCCTACCGGTCTTCAGTCACACTACACTGATGTACTTTTACTTATTGCTGCTAGTCTGCACCACGTCATTGATACTTAAAAATACCAATCTTCATTCCACCCCGCTACCCCATTCCGCCCCGCCTTCCCCTATACCCACATTTGTACCTGTTCCTTCCTACAGGATGTTTCAACCTTAACATAATACAAACATTTCTTTCCTTTCACCCGGTATAGGCTCAAAAAAAAGTTTGAGTAAACAGTTGCCCAATAGTATAAATACCAAAGAAAGTCAAATGGAATAAAAAATAAATTAGCGGAATCCGTTAATTCATTCAGAAGAAAATCAACTATGCACGAATCTCTTAAAAGTGGGAAGAGCAGTATTAGAGTACAAAACATGTAAACAGTTATAAAAAACTAACTACGATACCTGGCATAAAATCACTACAAACTCTATAGATCAAACAGTTAAAACTCAAAAACTCTAAACTGAGATATGGCTCACAGCTTAAATATTGCAATCGCTACTCCATAAAACTAGCTGTGGCAGTCTTCTAAAACGTCTTCTAAAATAGCATAATCAATTTTTTGGGTTTCAAATGTACCATATACTTAAATAACAATAATAAATATCTAATTACTGTATGTATGATTTTGATGTCACAGCAAAAATGATGCAGATAAGATGAAGCATTACACAATTTATCAATTTGAAATGTGCAAAGTAGGCGTTGCATTAAATTCATATTGCAGATATTTTTATGTTTAATTTGATATTTCCAAGCATTTAATCAGCAAATGACAAAATGATTTAAGAATGGGTCGCCAAACGATGATTAGCGAGAGATTAAATTATTACTCACCATAGAAATGGATAGGCAGTTAAAGAGAAACATCGCCAAAATTGTGAATAAATGTTCATCAACAGATCAGGATATTATTGAATACAGAGTTGAAAATATATACCTAATATGATCCAGATTAACTGCAAATAAGATTTTTACCGAACCTGAGGAAAGTTGTGTGTGTGTTTAGTTTTATTGGCACTGGTTTAAGCAACCAACTGGCCAGTCAATGTGTTTTGAATTCTCTCTTTTACAAAATATATGCTTAGTATCTAAATTTAAAACTATTACTACTACTAAGTTTTTTACTCTGTTTTTTTTAATATATTTTTTAACAATTTTTTTATTATATTTTTTATTTTTTTTTATTTTTTTTTTGTTTTGTTTTTTTATGAATTGTCAGAGAGATAGCAACTTATTAATCATAAAAAAGTGAACCAAAATTGCGAGATGAGGTGGAAAGACAGTTTGGAAAAGATGCAACTCCGAACCAATTAGACAGATATTGCGAAATAATAATCTACATGCTTGACCTGCTAGAAATAAACGTTTTCCGCAAATCGCCAGGAAATTTTGACATTCCTGTCAAAATTTCTTGAAGAAAAAGTCAGGACTTCCTTACTGTAAGGAAATGTCATTTCCTTACTCTTACTGTAAGGAAATGATATTTCCGTACAGTTGTTAGTGTTCTACATAAATGATAGAAAACATTGTCAAGTTTGACAATTCAACCTCAATACGTTTCCATAGTAACCCAAGTAATTTTATTAGGAATTTCAAAGCACCATTTATTTGGGAATAAAATTATCGCGTTTTTTTTTAAATCAATCAATATCTGTCGAATTTTAAACGATTTGCGGAAAAATAGTATGTTTACCTCGTAGGAAAAGCCACATTCCTGGACTCTGTGTTGCTAAGTCTCGGCTTGCGCCTCGACTTAGCAATCTTCACAGTCGTCCAGGAATGTTAAGCTTTTCCTACCCGGTAAACAATGTACTATTTGTTAGTCAAATAAACGGCATATTAGATTGATGTTAGCCAGGGTAAAAATATTTGAACGATTGGAATTCAGTAATATTTGCTGAAGAAACCAAAATAAACTTGCTTGGGTCCGATGGAAAAATAGTTGTGTGGAGAAAGCCGAAAGAAGAACTAACATGAAAAATATGAAAGTTATGGTAAAGCACGGTGGAGGGGGAATGATGATGTAAGGGTGTATGTCGTCTGCAGGGGTGGGTAAAATGAATTTTATTGAAGGGAATATGAACCAATACGTGTATTTGGATATACTAAGGCAGCATCTCGCCGCTAGTGCTCAAAAATTAGATATCATTAACGATTACCGGTTTTATCAGGACAACGATCCAAAACACACCTCATATCGAATTCGTAATTGGTTGCTTTATAATTGCCGAAATGTCATTAAAACAGTAGCCCAGTAATTGGGTTTAATTGTTATTGAAAATTTTTTGTTTTTTTTTCTTTTATGGCCTTTGGGAACTGCGCCCATTTAGCCAGCAACACTTTTTAAAATCAACGCCTAACCAAACCTACCATACACCAAGACCATTACGAATCCAATCGAACAAGCAAGGGTAGGGAAGGGCAAAAAACTTTTCGCATCCAGGTAGATCAGGGTGACTAACCACATACTAAGTAGGGATACGGGGTATTATTACCAGGGAGATAAGGCAAAGGTAGCAAAGCTAGACCTAATCTAAAGTTTCACTTTACACGACTTAACATAATCTAGAAGAATCCTAAAGATTGACGGTTTGTTCAAATCTAGTAAGTTCATCAGATTATATGTGGGATAAAGGTTTTCTTGCAATAGCTGCATATTTAATAGCTTTCTTGGTGTCACATATTTGTCACATGCAAAAAATATATGATCCAAGTCACTTATTGTATTTTCGCACAAATCCGACTGTATTACATTGATTTTATATAGATGTGCGGGATAACAGGCATGGCCAAATTTTAGTCGAGAGATAGTAACAATATCGTGTTTTGAAAAATTTTTATGCCAATAATTTGTCGGGATTTTCAGATGTAAAAGAGTATACCTTGTCTGACAATTTATACAGTATTAATTCGATTGAAGTTTCCAGTTCTCATGTAGTCTGGTTTTACTTATGGTTATACATTCTTGAAGTCCAATATCATTCAATGTTTCCTCGCTACTGAAAATGCTGTCTTTTAGCAACTGATCTACTTTTTCGTTATTTTCTAGACCAATATGAGCTTTTATCCACGTGAATACTATATTACACTGCATATTATAAAAAATTTGTTGTTCACATCAAAAATAAAATACTTAGTAGAAAGTTGGTCGAATCAATGCCTAGACGACTACAGGTTGTAGTTTAACCCTCGTAAGGCGGTGCTTAGATTCTTACGTAAACAACGGTGCGGGGTGCATTTGCACCCCATCAATATCCATTTTTTTATATGTGAACGTTGGGGAAATAAGTTAATTAAGACTTGTTTTTCATATTATGAAATATAATTTTACAAACAAAGTACTCATTTCTTCTTAAAAACAATATTATCGCTGCAAGACAAACACATGAAATTTTTCACAGTGTGAGCAACACAAAGTTTTTACACACAATACAGTTATGCCGAGACTATCGGTCTTTTTTTCTGACATAAATAACACCGACATTGTCCCATAGCTCTGTTAGTTCCAGGTAGAACAGCAGAAACGTCAAATTCAGGATGAAATTTTCATCATTTGCACCTTACAGTCATTTTTCCAAAAAAAAAACAAATAAACGCAAAGAGTTTTAAATGCTGTAATGGGTGGAATGCGTTTAGAATTTAATTTAATGCGAATAAAAAATAAAAAATGGACAAAAATCAAAAAAAATTATTAAAAAAGATAGGTGAGAAGAACGAGGTCTGGGGTGCAGCTGCACCCCGCACCGCCTTACGAGGGTTAATAATGTACGAGAACCTACAAAATTATCAATCACTTTGCAATGCGTCGAGTTCGTTTCCTTGATTAATTTTTGTTGTTTTAAAGTTTGCATAATTTTAGCTGTGATATCAAAATCATAAATTAATTAATTAAATATTTTTTGTTATTTAAGTAGGTATAGTATATTTGAAACCCAAAAAAAAACAGCATATGATATATTAGAACACTTATTGTAATTTAATTTCAATATGTAATTTTTTGTTATAAATATTGAGCCACTGACACAAGTTGTATTAAGTAGCGACTGCATCATTAAAGCTGTGAGCCACTGACTCATTCATATAGGATCTATGTCAATATTGGAGAAAGTAAAACCATGGGATAATAAATGTGTGGCTTACCTATAATTCTCGTGCCAAGATGGAGAGATATTTTCAGTCATTTTGTTACTCTGAGGATGACGTGACCATACAGCACTTTGTTGGGGAGATATGCTGTGATGACTGGGTGATACTTGGGACGTATTGTAGCCAAACTGGTTACTACAATTCAACACAGCACTCTGTTCCAAATGACTTCCGTTGCTATAGGAATTGTACAACGCGCTCTGAGAGGGTGTAGTTGTACTTGCAGAGCTGGTACTTGTATTATTAGGAAGAGAACTTGGGAGAGAAGTTGAACTTATAGCAGAAGGTACATAGGATTGCTGAGCCCAAGAGCTCTGGTTAAAGTTTGCTTCGGGATAGTGTTGCTGGACTCCTGGGAAAGCAGACTGTAGAGATATTGCACTGAAAGCGTTAAGTTGTTGCGAGTTTAGTTGTTTCCTTAGTCTAGCTCGTCGGTTAGAGAACCAAACTTGCACCCTTGCTTCAGTTAGTTTAGTCTTTTGAGCTAGTTCCTCTCTTGTATATACATCTGGGTATTGAGTACGACTGAAAGCTCGTTCTAAAGCTTCCAGTTGTTCACCAGTGAATGTTGTTCGAGATCTACGTTGTTTCCGCTTTAGAAGGATGCCAGGTTCAGATTCCGTGTCACTGTCTTCACAAGAAGAGTTAGGTCCTGCAATAAAAAAAAGATGTTATGGCAATGTTCAGTTTGATATTAGTATTGAGAATAATTAGAGAAATACACTCTGGGCCAAAATTAACCGGCCACTTTAAAAATTGGCCATTTTGATGTCTCGAATTTCCTAAACCTGTTGTCCAATTTAGGTGATTTTTTTAACATGTTATGGGCTTATTATTTAACAATATCGTTGCAATAATATTGTTGCTAAAAAGGTTAATTTTCATTCTATATCGGGTGTACGAATCAAACTGTGTTTTTTTCTCAAAGTTCGCATCATAGAACTGGATCCCGCGTACCAAAAAAAAGTTTATTAATAGCAAGCTGAAAATTTTTTAATAGCTTAACGGTGTCTAGTTGGACAAACTTTGATGTATGGGAATACTGGAACAGGGAAGTTTTAATTGGGGAACAGGTTAAAAAAAATAACGAATTATAAATATGGAAAACGTTCCATGTATTTTGTCAGACAGAACTTCCAACTGATTTGATACCATTTCATTAAACTCTCATGCAAAAATCAGACTGGTGTTTATCATCAACTGGGCATTTTAATGAGTGGAACACGAAGAACATGTCAAAGCAGTCTGATTTTTGCATGGGAGTTTAATAAAAGGGTAACAAATCAATTGGATAAAAAAAATAGTAAATCCTTTATAAAAGGTATATATTTAAAATCCCTAAAAAGGGCTACATCACAATCACATAACTAGTTTTCGACTGGTTTACCAGTCATCATCAGTGCTTACGTGAAGTTTACATGCTAACCACCAGGATATAGTTTAACAAAAATATGTGGGTCAAAGCCCTGTATAAGTGGTCCGTTAAGGAAACATCAGTTAAAAATGCCAATTAGAGCATGGATGTTTAAACTATTTTAAATTAATGCCCCAGGTAACATCTGAGCTGTGGTGTGACTAGATTACATGGTGAAAGTCTGGTAGCAAATGACATGTGCAAATGACAGTGTCATTTGCTACCAGACTTTCACCATGTAATCTAGTCACACCACAGCTCAGATGTTACCTGGGGCATTAATTTAAAATAGTTTAAACATCCATGCTCTAATTGGCATTTTTAACTGATGTTTCCTTAACGGACCACTTATACAGGGCTTTGACCCACATATTTTTGTTAAACTATATCTTGGTGGTTAGCATGTAAACTTCACGTAAGCACTGATGATGACTGGTAAACCAGTCGAAAACTAGTTATGTGATTGTGATGTAGCCCTTTTTAGGGATTTTAAATATATACCTGTGTTAAAGGATTTACTATTTTTTGTATTACATGGTATACAGCTAACTACAGGAAAACTTTTTCCTTGTGGATTTTTAAATCAATTGGACGTTATGTCCGACAAAATACATGGTACTTGGGACATTGATTGAAGACTCTTGTTTTTAGGTATTGGGGTATTTTCTGTTGTTTAGAATATATAAGACAATTTTCAGAATGATGCCCAGGCCAATTTTATTTCTCTCTTTATTTCTTTGGTCTAATTTTGTTTATTTAATTTACTTTTATTATTATAAAAATTTGTTTTAGTCTTATGTAGTGCACTTAAGCACATATGTGTGTGTTATGCGCATAAGAGTAATGGATAAAAAGAGGAATGAGTGGATAAGGGGCCGTTCAAGTATTACTTAACGCAGTTTGGGGAGGGGGGGGGGGGGTCAAAAATCTTCAAAAATTCCGTTACGCAATAGTTATACGCTCATTAGAGTGCGTTACGTAGGGGAAGGAGGGGTCAAAAATCTTCAAAAATCGCGTTGCGTAATAATTGAACGCTCCCTAAGACAGAAAACCAAACCGGGTGATGTTAGACAAGAACGTTAATTATTTATAATGGGAAACAAGCCACAATATTATTAAAAAATGATTTTTATTAACGTTTCGACACCCAAATCGGGTGCCGTTGTCAAAATACAAAATACTACTAACATAAACAAAAATGTTGTTGCTTAGTAAAAAAATTCTTCTAATAATTTATTTAATTTGACTCATTTATATCGGCAATTCAGATACATAATATGATACATTTTAAAGTAGAAGACTTTAAAATGATATTGCCAATATTTATGAGTTGCGTTCCTGGGACGACTTTACTGAAAGATAGTTCATTAGATTACATGAAATCAACCCCAACTCAAGAATATCCGTCACAAAAAAATCATAGCATGTGATCTGTCTTTAAAAAGCCAACCACATGCAACAGTGACATTAAAATTCTCGCGTTAGAGATCTCATAGTATTATCTAATATTAAAAATCGTTTTTTAATAATATTGTGGCTTATTTCCCATTATAAATAATTAAAATTGTAAAAATACCACAAGAAAATAGCTTCAGAACAACAGTTAGACAAGAAGTTGCAAAATTCAAATGGAGATTTACCGGACACCGGACACAATATAAGACAAAAAGAAGACCGATGGAACAAAATTCTTATAAATTGGAGACCGTGGGAATATAAATGAAGTAGAGCAAGGTCACAAATGAGATGGGCAGATGATGTCAAGAAGCACGTGGGCTCTAGGTGGATAACTGTAGCGACAGACATAGAAGAATGGAAAATGATTGAACAGACCTACTATGTCCAAAGATGGACCGAAGAGGGCTAATTAGATAGATAGATAAATAGATTATAAAAATTAAATTAAATAAAGTTTTTAATACTTTATATAAGAAAAGAATTTATGTAATCTTTTAATCTCACACCTCTTCAACACAAATCGCATACCTAATATTTCTTTCTTAGCTCCAGTCAGACCCTGAATTCTATTACAATTGCGCCCAGTTGGCAATTTCGATAGTCATCTCCACGTTGTGTGGTCTAAATTATACCATACTAAAATGTAATGTCAGTAACTGTCTTAATTCAACTTTCAACGGTGATTTGACATGGTTTTTCTTAAATTGATTTCGATTATTGATATAACAGGCGATATTTTAATTTGTCGCGATTAAGATATATTTTAAAGTCCAAAAAAATTGAAATTGCCCTAAAATAAAAACTTTTATTGAATGGGTGTCAATCAACAACAATGCATTTATGAATAAATGGCATTCCAGGATTGGCTTTGGAATTGGTATTAATACTTTTAAAAGAAAGGTATTAAGGAGGATATTGGGACCCATTTGCCACAGAGGTACCTTCTTCTTCTTCTTCTTATGCCGTCTTCTAACGAAGGTTGGCGATCACTTTTTTAAACGCTTCTCTGTCTTTTGCAACGTGAAATATCTGTTCAACACTGAGGTTAGTCCAATCTCTGATATTCCTCAGCCAAGATTTCTTCTTTCTTCCCAAGCCTTTTTCCCCTCTACTCTTCCTTGCATGATGACGTGTAGCAGAGAGTATTTATCTTTACGAAGTATGTGGCCCAGATACGATATTTTTCTTATTTTAAATGTGTTCATCAGCTCCTTCCATGTCCAATTCTTCTTAACACTTCTTCGTTTGAGACTTTTGCAGTCCAAGAAATTTTCAGAATACGCCTATACAGGGTGAGTCATGAGGAACTGTACATACTCCTACCTCGTATAGAGGCTCCTATGGGGAATAACAAATGACCATTAAAAAGTGTCTGCTCCCATTGTTTAATAATATACAGGGCGAGTTTGGCATTTTGACAGAAATTTGTATTCGTCATAATTTTTGAACGGTGAGATCGATGTGTCTCTTATTTTGGCCAATCGTTACACTATTACCACCTAATCAACTAATTTATTCAAACTAGAAAAAATCAGCTCCGGTTTTAAAAAAATTAGTTCGTTTGGGTCTTGGAAAAAATTTCACCCTCTATACGCCTTTTGAAAACTCTAATATGAATTTTACAAATTAGACAAATAGGCAATTAAAATGGCATATTTATTTTTTCCGCACACGATTACTTAATTTTTTATAAAAAAATCAAATTTCACTATGAATTAAAAGTTTGGTAAAGTGAACCATAGATTTAAAAAAATAACTTTTATTACAAAAATTAATTTTTTTTGCACAAATAAGTAATTTATGTTACCATCCAATCAACTAATTTATTCAAACTAGAAAAAAATCAGGTCCGGCTTTAAAAAAATTAGTTCGTTTGGGTCTTAGAAAAAATTTCACCCTGTATACGCTTTTTGAGAACTCTAATATGAATTTTACAAATAAGAAAATAGGCAATTAAAATGGCATATTTATTTTTTTCCCCACACAATTACTTAATTTTTTATTAAAAAATCAAATTTGTCAAAATCGGAATTTTAACCTAAAAATAAAAAAAAATGAACTCACGGTTTAACTCGCTACAACTCTGTTCCATTTTAATATTTTTTTTCTGAAATTTTTACAGCACATACCTCTTACCATTGTAAAGACTATGAAAATTGTTGTAGACTTTTAGTATTCTTCTTGTAAAAGTTGCAAACTTGTAAATCGCAAAAATTAGGTGGAAAAATTAAAAATTTATCAATTTGATCACGTCTATGTTAAACTATAGAGTCCAAAAGAAGTGTTATTGGAAGTTTTAGATCTAGACGTGTTATAGAAAAAAAAAATGGTAAAACTTTTAATTTTAAGAAAAACGTTGTTTTTGTAAATAAATTTTTGTAAAAAAAGTTATTTTTTTTAAATCTATGCAAAAACTTTGCCAAACTATTTATGCATAGTCAAATTTGATTTTTTAATAAAAAAATAAGTAATCGTGTGGGGAAAAATAAATATGCCATTTTAATTGCCTATTTGTCTTATTTGTAAAATTCATATTAGAGTTTTCAAAAAACGTATACAAGGTGAAATTTTTTCTAAGACCCAAACAAACTATTTTTTTAAATCCGGGCCTGATTTTTTTCTAGTTTGAATAAATCAGTTGATTGGGTGATAACATAAATTAAATATTTGTTAAAAAAAATTCATTTTTGTAATAATAGTTATTTTTTTTAAGTCTATGGTTCACTTTACCAAACTTTTAATTATTCATAGTCAAATTTGATTTTTTTTATAAAAAATTAAGTAATCGTGTGGGGAAAAAACAAATATGCCATTTTAATTGCCTATTTGTCTAATTTGTAAAAATCATATTGGAGTTTTCAAAAAGCATATACAGGCTGAAATTTTTTCTAAGACCAAAACGAACTTATTTTTTAAATCCGGGCCTGATTTTTTTCTTGTTTGAATAAATCAGTGGATTGGTGGTAACATAAATTAAATATTTGTTCAAAAAAAAATTTATTTTGGTAATAAAAGTTAATTTTGTTAAATCTATGGTTCACTTTACCAAACTTTTAATTCATAATCAAATTTGATTTTTTTATAAAAAATTAAGCAATCGTGTGCGGAAAAAAATAAATATGTTATTTTAATTACCTATTTGTCTTATTTGTAAAATTCATATTAGAGTTTTCAAAAAGCTTATACAAAGCTTAGCAAACGAACTAATTTTTTTAAAGCCGGACCTGATTTTTTTCTAGTTTGAATAAATCAGTTGATTAGGTGGCAATAGTGTTACGATTGACCAAAATAAGAGACACATAGATCTGACCGTTCAAAAATTATGACGAATACAAATTTCTGTCAAAATGCGAAACTCGCCCTGTATATTAATAAAAAATGGGAGCAGACACTTTTTAATGGTCATTTGTTATTCCCCATAGGGGCCTCTATACGAGGTAGGAGTATGTACAGTTCCTCATGACTCACCCTGTATAGCCACATTTCGAATAACTCCAATTTTTTTAAGGATTGTGCTTTTAGAGTCCAAGCTTCTACCCCATATAGTAGTTGCGACCAAACATAACATTCGATGAACTTCAATCTAATGTCCATACTCAATTTCTTATTTGCAAACATTGACTTGAATTTTATAAATCCTTTTCGAGCTATTTCTATTTTGACCTTTATCTCATCATCTTGATCTAATTGTGAGTTTATAATGGCTCCTAGGTATTTATACTTCTCGACCCTTTCTATCGGTTTACCCTCCAATGTCAGATGTATGTTGTCAACAGGGTTTTTTGAGATCACCATGAATTTGGTTTTATTTATATTCATTGTTAGTCCCATCTTTTTGCTTTCTCTGTTAATTATATCTAGGAGACTTTGTAAATCGTCTATATTCTCTGCCATGATTGCGGTATCGTCTGCAAATCTTATATTATTAATGATGCTCCCTCCAATCCTTACACCTTCACTTCTTTCCCATAGTGCCTCCTGAAATATTAGTTGGGAGTACACAATAAATAATTGTGGCGACAGCACGCATCCCTGTCTGACACTTCTTTGAATTTCCACTTGGTTTGTCTTACTATCTTCTACCCGTACGACCGCTGTTTGATTGTAGTATAGATTATAGATTTTTGATTAAATTAATATCCATGGGATCTAGCTGTATGTGTTTCAATGCATGTATGAGTTTATCATCTTTTTTGATTAAATTAATATCCATGGGATCTAGCTGTATGTGTTTCAATGCATGTATGAGTTTATCATGTTGAACTCTGTCAAATGCCTGTCAAATGAATACGTTTTTATTGTATTCCCTGCATTTTTGTAATAGTACCGTCATTGCGCACCATACCTCTCTTGTTCCCATTCCAGTCTGTTCTTCACATTTTTTATATATACGCTGTTGAATAACTTTGAGTAGTATTTTTTATGGTGTGGCTTATAAGACTAATTAATCGGTTTAGGATTATTTTTCTTGGCTAATTGTAGAAAGAGAGATTTCAACCATTCATCAGGGAGTTGACCATCGTGGTATATATGGGTATCAAAGGTATGGAGAATAAGGTTCAACCACGAGCTCTACCAATATTACAAAGAACCCTCTATAGCAAATTATTCAAAAATACAAAAATTTCGTACATTCTTTCACGGTTTTTGCTGTAAATTTTAAAGAACCACTTGGATTGACATGAAATTTGGCATACGCAAAGATAACATGTCAAAGAAAGAAGTGATATTGTGCTGATGTGTGCTTTTACCCTGGGGGTAAGTTTCACCCCTTCTCGAGGGTGAAAAAAATATATATCCAAAATAAGGTCCGAAATGGATAAACTGACTAATTCTAAGCAACTTTTGTTCTATAGAGTTTTTTCACCAAGTCAGTACTTTTCGAGTTATTTGCGAGTGAATATGTTCATTTTTTAACAAAATAACCACGTTTTTAGACGGTTTTCGCAAATAACTCTAAAATAAGTATTTTATCGAAAAAATATTCTTTGTAAAAATATAGCCTGTAAAAGAGTGAAAAAATAGTGTATGCACGAGGTCTCTAGACTTGGTAGCAGCAGAGTTATAGCTAGTGAAAAGTAGGTTCATATTCGCCAAATTTCAAATAGGATATTTAAACATGAAATATCCAAAAAATGAAGCCATTTTTGGAGAAAACTCATTAGAGCTTTTTTAAAGTGTTTAAAAAAAGCTTTATTTCTGTTTTTATAAAAAAGTTTCTAGTATCAAATGTAAGCACATTACGCTCAAACTTATGTTGGTCCCTTTTGCTTTGGCAAAAAAAAATCTGGAAAATCACCCCCTAATTAGCAACTAAAATGAAATTATTCGTTACCGCTTTACAAGTTACTTTACTTATGTTGTGTTTATATGATCTGTAAGTTTCATTGATTCAAAGTGCTTATTTTTGAATAAGTTTGGTTTTAAAGTAAAATTTTTAAAAATTTTTATTTTGAAAAAAAAAATGTTTTTTTTTCGAAATAACTTAAAAATTATTTACAATTTAAAAAATCTCAAACAGTAATAAAAGTCGGATTTGGTTTTCTGAATATTTTGTATTTTTTTGTTTTTCTGTAAAACAAAAAATGGTTAAGATATGGCTGTTTAAAATATGCATACGCTCGTGATTAGTGACTCCTTCAAGATCTTTCAACTACAGCCCTCTCAAAAATAAGTACTTTAAACCGAAGAAATTTACATAGAAGAATACGAAGATCATATAAACAATACATACACGAGTAAAGTGGTAACGATTAAGTTCATTTAAGATGCAAATTATGGGGTGATTTTCCCGATTTCTTTACCAAAAAAAAGGGACCAACATTATTTTGAGCGTAACTTGTTTACTTTTGATGATATAATTTTTTTTATAAAATAGAAATAAAGCTTTTTTTAAACAATTTAAAAAAGTTGTAATAAGTTATCCTCAAAAAGTGCTTCATTTTTTTATTATTTCACGTTAAAATATTCGATTTGGAATTTGACGAATATGAACCTATTTTTCATTAGCTATAACTCTGTTTCTACTAGGTCTAGAGACCTAATATATACATAATTTTTTTCACTTTTTAACAGGCTATATTTTTGTTTTGAGTTATTTGCGAAAAACCGTCTAAAAACGTGGTTATTTTGTTGAAAAATGAACATATTCACTCGCAGATAACTCATTGATTTAATAAAAAAAAAACTCTATAGAACAAAAGTTGCTTAGAATTAGTCAGTTTATCCATTTCCGGACTTATTTTGGACGTATATTTTTTACGCTCGAGAAGGGGTGAAACTCACCTCCAGGGTAAAAGCACACATCGGCACAACATCACTTTTTTCTTTGACTTGTTAGCTTTGTGTATGCCAAATTTCATCTCAATCCAAGCGGTTCTTTAGAATTTAAGGGTTTTGTAATATTTTACCGTTAAAGAACGTACTATATAGGGTGAGGCAGATAACTGGCCTATTAGAAATATCTCGAGAACTAAAGGCAACAGAATCATGAAAATTGGAATAAAGGGGTTTTGAAGGATGATCTATTAAATGAAAATATTTTCATCTCTTTGCAACTTCCGGTTATACCGGAAGTTGCTTATAACTTTGTTTTTTTAAATAGGACACCCTGTGACACCCTGTAAAATATGAGGTTTTGTAATCTTATACAGGGTATTTTAAAAGATAATTACGTTTTTTTATTAATTTCGTAGCAAAATTAACACCCTGTAGAATTGTAGTAGTTTGACATCTAAAACTCTACTTACGTTCAAATGATTTTTAATATACTCTACTATTGTTAAGAATCATTAGTCTAGCTAAATTTTTAATTTTAGTATACAGGGTTGGTCGAAACTCAGAATGAGTATTTTTTGAGTTTTCTTAAATGGACCACCTTGTATTTTAGTATTGTAGTGAAATGATATTTTATGGTACTTTTTTATTTCTTAAGCATTCCCTATAACTAACTGCTTTAATTTGTGAGTTATTGGTTATTCAAGCTAAACATTAATTGCACCAAAAAATACGTAAAATTTTATTAGGTTGGCCGTGAAAATACTCAATCCCAAATAATTTTTCAGAAATATATACATACTAATCCAGACTGGTCCTTAAAGTTACCAATAATGGATCTATCAAAATACCTACGTAGTTAAGATTGTTGGTGCGATTAACAATTAGGCACAAATTAAAGCAGTTAGGTATAGGGAATGCTTAAGAAATAAAAAAGTACCATAAAATATCATTTGATTACAATACTAAAATACAGGGTGTTCCATTTAAGAAAACTCAGAAAATACTCATTCCGAGTTTCGACCAACCCTGTATACTAAAATTAAAAATTTAGCTATACTAATGATTCTTAACAATAGTAGAGTATATTAAAAATCATTTGAACGTAAGTAGAGTTTTAGATGTCAAACTACTACAATTCTACAGGGTGTTAATTTTGCTACGAAATTAATAAAAAAACGTAATTATCTTTTAAAATACCCTGTATAATATTACAAAATCTCATATTTTAAGAAAGAAGACATTGAAGAGAATCCAAAAATGTGAAAATATACAGGGTGTCCCATTTAAAAAAACGAAGTTATAAGCAACTTCCGGTATAACCGGAAGTTGCAAAGAGATGAAAATATTTTCATTTAATAGATCATCCTTCAAAACCCCTTTATTCCAATTTTCATGATTCTGTTGCCTTTAGTTCTCGAGATATTTCTAATAGGCCCTTTATTTGCCTCACCCTGTATGGTGGGACGTCGGCCAGTAGGAAGAGGAAGACCAAGAAGAGGTGTATAGACGAAGTGAAAACCGATGGTAAAGAGATCTTGAGGGTGGATAACTGGAGGAGAGCAGTCAGGAACAAAGATACCCACTTGGAGGCGGATGCTGGGAGAGGCCAAGGCTCGATTTGGACTGTAGCGCCATATGAGGGAGAGAGAGAGAGAGAAAGAGAGAGAGAGAGAGAGAGAGAGAGAGAGAGAGAGAGAGAGGGAGAAGTTATATTTTAAATCCGAAAAAAATTGAAATTTCCCTGCAATAAAAACTTTTTACTGAATGGGTGTCAATTAATAACAATGTATTTACCAGTAAATGACATTCAATGATTGGCTTTGTACGAATTTTAATATGTTAATACCTACTAAAGAACTAATAAGAATTTAAAAAAGGCGCATTGCCAAAATGCTGCTTTTGTCAAAATAGAATAATGGTCTTAATTGGCTATTTTAGTAAAATAAACGGATCTAGGGCCTGGACATGGAAGCAATTCTTCTTCTTTGTATCCGTGCTTGTTTTCAAGCGTTGACTATCGTCGTATTAACAAGCTGATGAAATGTTTCTCCGTCGGCAGCCATATGAAACAATTCCTCGACCGTTTGACCTATCCATTGTCTAATGTTACGCAGCCAGAACAGTTGTTTTCTTCCAACCCAGCCTTTTCTTCGATTTTGCCCTGAATGATCAACGGCAGTACCGGCTGCAAAAGTAACATAGGCTCCCTTCGGCTTTTTAAATTAGTATTTTGTATGACACCAGCAGAAAAAAAATCATTTTGGCGCCCCCTAAACAGGGGCGCCCGCCTGCAGTGCTTCCCTTGCAGGCCCGTTATCGTCGGCCCTGATCAACGGGATTCTTAGCATGCGACGGTAACACCATAGCTCGAACGCTTCTAATTTGTTGATATTCTTCATTTTGTTGTTTAAGTTTCACATCCATAGAACAAAACGGACCAGACGTAGCACTTCAATACTCTTAGACGTGTGGTCAATGACAGACCTCTATTGCACAATAAAGAATGCCAGCAAATAAAGCTTTGTCGTGCAAGTTCTACTCTGGTAGAAAGTTCCCCATCACTTTTTACCCGGTAGTCAATCCAGCTACCCAGATACTAAAGTGTTTCACCCTTTCCAGGATTTTGTTATCTAATTTTAGTACTGAGTCTTCAATATTAATTTTTCCGACCGGTTTGTTTGTTTGTCCATCCAGTTTGTTTTCTTTGTGTTGATTGTTAAGCCCTTTGCAACACATTCGTTGTTTACAGCCTTCAACGGAGTTTGAAGATCTTCCAGACTCTCTGCCATTAGAGATTAAGAAATTGGAAGCTTTTGAGCGTTGGTGTTATCGAAGAGTGCTAGGAATATTATGGGTAGACAAGATTAACAGTATTGAAGTCCTTGATAGTGTTAATAAGAGAAAAGAAATTATATAGGCAATTAAGACCCGAAAGTTTGAATACTTCGGTCATATAGTAAGACCCGTTATAGTTTGCTGCGTTTGATTTTGGAGGGCAAAGTAAAAGTAGAGATGCATCAAGTCAAACTAGTTTGATTTTATTCAACAAACTTGACTTGATTTGAAAACCAAATTTTTTTGTAAAAAAGTTTGACTTGACTTGATTTCGATATCTTTAGGTTTGACTTGAAATCAAACTTCTTCAAACAGTTTGAAGTTTAAATATTTTATTACGCAACGTGTTTATTTCCAATTCTAATTGAGAGCGTAAGTACCGACTTTTGTTTTGACTTATTTGGATAGGTCTGAATCTGCTACTCCGCAAATTAGTTTGTAGTTCATATTTATGAAGTCTATGCTTGGTTTGTTTATTACGTTCGTTTTGAAGTGTGGTGTGGTGCTTTGTGAGATAATATCTGAACCTGAATATTTTTCGGCTCAGAATAAGTACCAGAACAAATTGAGTCTGATTTTAAAGGTATTCCAACTGCAAAAATTAAGAGAAAATAATCTGTAGTCGAAGCAGAATAAATTAAGAAAAATAAATATACTGCTTTATTTTTGATGTTGCGGCAGGTGATTTCAAAACAATGAAAATCGCAAAGTGCATCTGCATACTTCTATTATACAAAAATAAAGAACAGCGTTATAAAATGACAAATAGTGAACTAACTATTTAAAACGACATTGCAAAGTCGCAAAAGATTCATTAAACCTACTCTATTTTTTTGGGAATTTAATGGCATTGGAAACCTACTCTATCAAAAATATAATATTTTGTTGTTCCTTCACAAATTTTTGTTAAAGTAGATTGTTCGAATTCTTCGTTTTAATCTAGTAACACTCAAATAGAAATATAAAAAAGTGATTTAGATAAAACGAAACTTGCCAGCAAGCAATTCTAAGCGTACAGGAATTATTTTCAAGAAATTTACGACCCTATTTTGACTATTATAATAGCTTAATCTTCCTGTGTCAAGTTACTTTTATATGGCACTCATTGTATTATTAATTTTCTTATCCTAATTGTCAACGAACATGTCTATCTCGACAAAAGAGTATATCTAGATACTAAATAAATTATATTTTAAACTCTTTCAAACTAGTTTGACAAACAGTTTGAATTTTAAAACCTGTACGATTGACCAGTTTGACTTGACTTGGATTATTTGTCACAAGGATTGACTTGAGTTTGAGTTAAAAGTAAGTCAAACTCAAGTCAATTTCAAACATTCAAGTCAAACTTGTGCAACTCTAGTAGTAAAAGCTAAAAGAGATGTAGGAAGAAGACTAATTTCCTGTTTACGTTTAGTCTGAGCTCTTTTTTATCTTAACTCAATATATTAACTAGATAATAACTACTTAAAGCCAGAGCCGGCCCGAGGGCCGTGCGAGCCGTGCGCCCGCACAGGGCGCCAAGGGTTTGGGGCGAATTTCCTTCCACCCCAAAAAAAATTAAAATGCGATAAATTATTAAATTATGTCAATTTTTTAAGCCAATTATTCATTCATTTATAATGAATTAGGGCCGGTTTTTCAGTGCTGGGTTAACCCAGATTTTTCGGTCACCGAAATTTTTATGGTTAATCAGTTTTTCAATACTAGGTTATCGCTTAAACCCGTTTAAGTTGACCAAGATTTTAACCGATACTCGCTATGATAGGTGGTTTAACTCCGAATTTTCCGACAGACGTTTATCTATATTTGCTGACAGAAGAGGTTAGTTAAATTATGACATTTTGTGTTATCGCGGGAAATATTGTATTATGTATTATTATATTCTTGATTATATCTTCATCATCAGATGAAGAATCGGAACTTGAATGCATTAATCATTTTTGTAATGTTATGTTATTTGTTATTTATAAAATAGGTTATGAAATTCTATTTTGTTTATTTTTCTGTCAAAAATCTATAGAATTGCACATCTTGGTTTAAAGCACTGAAAAACGATATAAGGGTTAAAGTATTGGTTAAAATTTAAACTAGGTTAGCTAACCAAAATTTTAACCGCTCACTGAAAAACCGGGCCTAGTAATATTTCAGAAAGCCTTAGTAAGTTTTAACTTTTTATAGACAAATAATTTCTATGTTCAGAATCATCCAGGAGGTCTACAATTTCTTCGCAGGATTACCACATCGTTGGGATGTTCTGAAACAACACGTAACAAACTTGACCCTGAAACCTTTGAGTGAGACTAGGTGGGAGAGTCGAATTAATGCGGTTGTGCCACTGATATGTCAGCTTGGGGAAGTCTATGACGCGCTTTTTGAATGTAGTCAAGACCAAAAAAGGCTAGACGGATATGCAAGAAATACAGCTACAAGTTTGGCCAAAAAGTTGAAAGATTTCCGATTCATCTGCTGCTTAGTAACGTGGCATAATATGATTTTGTTTAAGATAAACCTCATACGCAAGAAACTTCAAGAGGTTAACATGGACATAGCAAACTCTCTTGCTTTGATTTCTTCAACGAAGCAATTTTTTCAAGAAACAAGGAGTTGTGCAAGATTCAACAGAATATTAGTCGATTGCAGGGAAGTGGCCGAAATGAAGAAGTTGACCCAGCACTCCCTAAAGAAAGTGAACTGCGGCCGAGAAAAAAGAAGAAAATTATTTCTTATGAATCAAGTGATGAAACAGTTCTTGATCCTGAGATCGTGTTCAAAACTAAATTCTTCTACGCGGTCTGGGATCAGTGTATTTCTTCTCTAGGAGACAGATTTGAGCAGCTTTAAAACTATCACCAACTGTTTGGGTTTCTACATTCAAAGACCACAAGTGATGACAAAACCTTATTAACATGCTGCAAGGACTCTCAGTAATGGCCACCACAGTGACATTGATAGTCTTCAACTATATTCTGAATTGAAACTTGTCAAAAACATGATTCAGAATGTCGAAAAAGAAGACAAAGACAAAATCAAAGGCCCAGTTGACATGTTGAGCTACTTAGCAGACAACGGATTTGTGGAGAACTTTCCTAACCTGTGTGTAGCACTGCGAATCCTTCTTACTTTCCCAGTGTCTGTCGCGAGTGAAGAAAGGAGTTTCTCCAAGTTGAAAATAGTAAAAAATTATCTGAGGTCTTCCATGTCGCAAGACAGATTGGTGTGACTAGCTTTGATTTCAATTGAGTTTGCAGTGCTCGATGCAATACTGATGTTAATGCAATTGTAAATGAGTTTTCCCAGAGAAAATCTAGAAAAGTTAACTTTGTTCAACTTAGCCTATAACATAAAAACACAATGTCATGTCTCATTGCCTTACAAGGCCTACCACCTTATGTCCAAAGCTCAACATTGTTATTTTCAAGTTTAATTCATTTTAAAGCTTAATTCTTATTAATTTAAAACTATTTTTTCATTGATAAATAACCATAGTCATTAAATTTGTCTAACCATTTTCGAAACTGTGTTCAGGACTTGTAAATAAAATCTAATTGTATAACTTGTCAACTTAAGTTTCTAATAAAACATGATACTTACAACCTTACTTTTACAACCATGATTTTACTATAAAGTTGAACTTTTGAATTGTCCCCTCGGGAGGGGGGAGGGGGCGCCAAAATAGTAATTCGCACGGGTAAAATATTACCCACGGGCCGGCTCTGCTTAAAGCTGCTATATAGACCAATAACTAATAGACCAGAGAATAAATTTAGCAGATCAACAACAGGGCAAAATATCAAGAGATAAATCATTAATCTGCAGAAAAATATCGGACGACCGCGCAAAAGATGAAGTGACAACCTTTCATAGAGGTATCAATTCTCCAATGCACAATTAGAACACTATCTAGTTCAACCTAGTCAAACGCTTTGTGGAAAAATTTAAAATATATGTATATATCTACATATAACTCTACCCAAATATTCTATGTAGAAGGTCGATAGACTATAATAATAATAAATAGTACGCTACCTATAATTATCATGAATTTATTACGAGATAATCTATCATTAATTCCGCTAAGCTATTTTTACCGTCTGCGTCGATAGGAATAAGTCATTAAAATGAGAACTTTAGGTAGTAGGTTCCTGCGTAACCATAGTATTATGATCAAACCCTACATTTTTTGCATATCTAGAGCTAGATTTACAAATTTTATTACAATCAAATAAAACATGATCATAGATATAGACTATTGATTATGTTCAAAATAAGAAAGCCAAAATGAACTACAACGTTAATGGTATTTTATTGTCTCATATTTTCAATGGACCTCTAAATTAAAAAAAAACGCGGAGTGCTGCAATTTACATGGGTGCGTTTTTGAGAAAGGGGTAAATTAGTCCCTAGGTACAGGGTGAATTAGGGTGAATTCTATGCGCTTTTGGTATAAACACGTCTACAGTAAAATTGTTCCAGGTTAAATTTACTATCGAAATATCACATTTTAATGTCAAAAATATTTTGTTTTACAAAAATATATTCAAAACAAAAGCAAGAAAAAAACACAAAAGAATGCAATTTTGTTTTTTGCCCCATAACTTTTTTCCACGGGAATATAAGTATAGGCATTGCTTCAGCGAAAAATAACTTCCATCCTTTCTCTTTAAAACGCCGTTTGGTAGAAGTCTCTATAATCTACACTTTACGAAATAGGATTTTTCAAAGTTCGCTGCTCACAGCATTTTTGGGCCTTTTTCCCATTATTTCGCAAACATTGTTCTGTAACTTTTTTCTACGCATTTCTAGGTATATGCATTGGTACGTTTAGTATAAAGAGAAGTCAATTACCTTTAAAATGGTCTATCGCTATCGTATAAGATTGTACGACTATTCTTATTTTTAAGCAAGTTATGCTTTTTCAAGGTTTTATACTTTTAATGATTTTTGATATTTTTTATGATTATTTTTTAAATTTCTCATTATGACTTTTTGTCTTACACATTTAGGTAGGTATATACATGGTGGAATAAAAAAATCTTATTTTCTTTACTTTAAAATGATGTATTGCAAAAAATTCTAGGGCTATTTTTAAACAAGATATCCGTGGGCTAACCCAAGGGTATCCGTAATTTGAGAAAAATTTTAAAATTTTTATTTTTTTCAATTAGAAGAATATAATTGAATATTGTAACATAATTTTTAATTCCAAATAACTTTTTTTAATAACACTTTTCGATATTGTGAAACATAAAAGTACTTTACTCTTGAGCGAAATTCATATTTTTTAACATACCTCGTACACTATATTGATAAAATTTTACATCTGATGATTGCATCTTAGGTTATAGACTATGCAGAGCATTTTATGAAGAATAATTTGTAGTCATAAAGTTAATAATAAAAAAGTTTTCCATATGGTTCGAATTTAGTGGGGCCTAGTGAATGTGTATATGTCACATTTTGAAAAAGCATATCTTGTTTAAAAATGATCCTAGAATTTTTTACAATATACCATTTTAAAGTAAATAAAATAAGCTTTCTTTCTTATTGTACAATGTGTATACCTAAATATACAACCAAAAAGTCATAATGAAAAATTTAAAAATTATCGTAAAATATATCAAAACAATTAAAACTATAAAATTTTGAAAAACCATATCATGCTTAAAAATAGCCATACAGCCATCAACAATAAACCATTTGAAGAGTACAGGGGAAAAACAAGGAATATCACTTTTTCATGAATTTTGGCTTTTTTCGCCATGTGGTAGCAAAAACTGAGTACTATCGACTAGACTATCGATTCAGAACAATAACCAGAAAGATTCTATATAAATTTTTTAAGAATTTGTATCCAGGCGAAGGATCAGGATTGTCCGCACGCCACTGGACAAAAATAAGGAATGTTAGCAGTTTTTTGATGCATTATTAAATTAATAAGTTAATATAGATTAATATTATATTAAGATTATAAAATAATAATTGCTAGAATTCTGCTAAGAATCTCCTAAGTAGTTTTTAGATATCAAAGAATTAAACCTCTATTGGTGTTGATCTCAATATGTATAAAATGTGACATTACTTGTTTTCCCCTGTACTCTTCATTTTAAAGATAACAGACTTTTCTTCCTATTAAAATTTACATTTAATGTAACATTGCAAATACCCAAAGCTGCTTAGAAAAAAGTTACAGAATAATGTTTGCGAAGTAACAAAGAAAATGGCCCAAAATCGCTGTGAGTGGCGAAATTTGAAAAATCATATTTTAGAAACTTTAAATCATAGAGAGTTCTACCAAACGTCATTTTAAAGAGAAAGGACGGCAGATTTTTTTCTGTGAAGCAATGCTTATACCTATGTCCCCGTGAAAAAAGTTATGGGACAAAAACAAAATTGATATATTGTGTTTTATTCTTGCTTTTCTTTTGAATATATTTTTGTAAAAAAAATATTTTTGACTTTAAAATGTGATATTTCGATAATATGTTTAACCTGGAACAACTTTCCTGTAGACGTGTTTGTACGAAACCTGCATAGAACTCACCCTAATTCGCCATGTGCCTACGGACTAATTCACCCATTTCTCAAAAACGCACACCTTTAAATTGTAGCACTCCGCGTTTTTTCATATCTAGAGGTTCATTAACTATATGAAAAAATAAAACCCGGTTAACGTTGTAGTTCCTTTCTAAAATACATAATCAATAGCCTAATACGAAAATGAGAAATTCTAAAGATAGTTACTTACCTAATATTCCATCTATAGAGTGGTTTTTCTTATCAGAATCGCTTTTTCTCCCTCCTCTTATAAGCCTGCTGATGGAGCTGACGGAAGGGGCTGAGGTTTTGTCGCAAATTCCTTCCTGTAAAACAAAAATTAACTTTTAACCTTTTCATATACTTTTTTAGAACAATAGTTTTCAAAAAAATTGAAATTTAATAAATGTTGAATGGGTTGCATGGGTTGAATGGGATGAGTTTATAATCATCACCATCATCATTTGGCTCTACAACTCTATGTGAGTCTTGGCCGCGTTTACTATTTCCCTCCATTGTTGTCAGTCCTGAGCAGCTATTTCCCATTGCTGTACTCCCGTTTTATGTAGATTACTGGCTACTGCGTTCTTCCATCTCTTTCTTGGGCGACCAACTGACCTTTTTCCATCGGGCCTTTCCCAGAATGTGGCGTTCAGAAGTCTTTCGTCACAAGGAAAATTATGTACCAGCTATTTTATTGCTGGACATGCTGGAATCAAATCTTAAGATTTCATATATTAGTAATATAGCTATGCAAAGTCCTCAGAAAGTGTGTTATTTGGTTTAACAACAAATTAGCGCTCCGAAATCTTTTTCAATTATTGCTATATAGAGAAGATTTTAACGTTAAACCAAAAACACTCACGTAAAAATTCACTGTAATTTAGTTCTGCACATAGATATTTTGTCCGATTTCCTTCGGCGGAAATTTTCCTCGAAAAATTCGGGTTTCCCAAACAAAATCTTTAATTTTCAACTAAAATTTTAGGGAAGTAATTATTTATCAATAATTAAATTACTTGGTGACATTAATCTTTTTTGTTATGAGTGTCTTGAAGATATGAAAATTTGTATGTACAAAGAGGACCGGAATAAAAAGGTAATGGTTCAAAGATTGAAATACTGTTGTTTTGACCGGTTATACCTGGAACCACTCCTCGCAATTTAATTTTTTTTTCTTCGAAAATGGCACAGAAGCCGTGCCCTTTTCAACAGCGTTAACTTAATTTAATTTAATTTAATATTTTCTGAGGGGTTCTATTTGTTTATAAGCCAAAAAATTGTTTCTTTATAACATTCCTGAGACCGCTCAAATAGTCCAATTTCAATTCTGTAAAGTACGTTGAATAGGTATAGTGCTTTTTTATACGAAAATCTTAGTTATTCTGGTGTATCATAATCTTTCTGGTTATTATTTCGACCGAAATGTTTTAATTAACACTTTAATTATTGCTAAACTATTGGTTAGATTGTCGCCGGCCTCCTGATATATAATCTACTATAAAAAATCTTTCATGTCATCAATTTATTTAATTATTGATAAATAATTACTTCCCTAAAATTTTAATTGAGAACTGCAGATTTTTTTGGGAAACTCGGATCTTCCGAGCAAAATTTTTGTTAAAGGAAATCGAAAAAAAAAAATAACTTTGTGCTGAACTAAATTACGGTGACTTTTTATTTGAGTGTTTTTGGTTTAAAGGAAAAATCTTGGGATTTACAGACCACTAATTAAAAAAAAAAGATTTAGGAGTTCTAATTTGTTTATAAATAAAATAACACACTTTATGCGGACTTGTCATACCCCATATTACTAATATATTATGCAATCTAAGATTCTATTTTAGCAATCAAATAGCTGGTAAATAACTTTTCCCAAAAATGGCATTTTTTCGATAATTTTCCCAGACTATCAACAAATGTTGCGGTGGTTGCGTAGCCAATAAATCCAATAAACTGGAGCGCCAACCGAAATTTTGAGCAGTATCAAAATGATAACGTTAATATCCCCAGTTGTAACTAATATCGAAATGAATAAGAATCGCTATATATTGCGACCATCATGGCGGTGTCGAAATTGTATTGCGACCTCGAAATGAATTAGAATCAGAACCCTGATAGACAGGCTAATCTATGCAGCATAGTAGATCCGTTCCATCAGTTCCCTCTTAGAAAAAATTAAGCAAGACGGTATGATACTGCAGACTTTAGAAATCAATCCTTGTATCGAGATCATTTAGTATACTGTTATCGGGACCTGATGATGCTGTGCAAATTATAGACAGCAAAACCGAACGTCGGAGTAATACAATAAATTATTGTGAGTAGGTCTCTCTTTTATTTTTATTCATGGAATTTAATACTTCCTAATATTTTTCTTTGGGAAGTTTGGTTGCATGTTCGAAAAATATAACACAGGAAATGGTCAGGACACGTTGGAACACAGACATACAACAGATGAACAAATAAGATTTTAGAGTGGAAGTCGTGAAAGACTAACTACCAGAGGGACGAACGACATTAAAAGAATAGCCACAAACTAAAAGAATGGGAAGGGTGTTTCAGGGACCTGTTTCAACAGCACAAAGAAGAGACCTTTATCACAGCGGACATACCCGTCAAAAATCCCTCTTTTGAAGAAACCCAAAAGGCCTTAAACAAGCTGAAAAATCACAAAGTGCCGGGTACGGAAGAGATACCAGCAGAATTTCTGAAATATGGTGGAGACGCACTACATAGCGAAATCAACCACTTAATAACACAGATATGGTTAGAAGAAAGGATACCACCAAGATGGAAAGAAAACATCATAGTGCTCATCCACAAAAAGGGGACAAAACAAAATACGCGAATTACAGAGGAATTTCACTCTTAAACACGGCATATAAAATCCTCTCAAACATCATTCTTAGTAGACTAACCCCTTATGCTGAAAATGTCCTAGGAGAATATCAAGCCGGTTTTAGGGTAAACAGATCAACAATACATCAACTATTCACGCTGAGACAGGTTCTAGAAAAGGGATGGGAGTATAACAGACCCATACACAATCTCTTCATAGACTTTCGACAGGCATATGACTGCGTAGAAGGAAGCCAAGTATGGAATGCCATGGCGGAGTTCTCAATACCAAGAAATTCATTCGAATGACCATGACCAAAGTCTGTATGAAGGGTGGAATATCTAAAGTACGTGTAAATAATAAACTGTCTGGCAGCTTTGAAATCAAAAGTGGACTCAAACAGGGTGATGCATTATCACCACTACCTACTATTTCTTAACCTTGTATTAGAGAAAGCCATGATATGTGTATAAATAGAACGACACGAAGAGACAGGATAGAACAAAATGTGATGGTCAACACCTTCAATTTCGAAAGAGTGCAACGTTTTAAGTATCTAGGAGCCGAAATCACAGCTAACAGTGATGTTACAGAAGAAATAAAAGACTGAATCCAATCGGCAAATCGCTGTCTATTCGCACTGGACAAGCTAATAAAATCAAAAAATCTTACAAGAAGTTCCAAGATCAAAATCTATAAATCCATCGTCAGGCCTGTACTAACATATAGATGCGAAACGTGGATCATGACCAAAGCAAACGAAGAAAAGGCCAGATGTTTTGAACGAAAAATACCTACTTAGAAAAATTTTCGGACCTCACCACGACATTAACACAAATGAGTATAGGATCAGAACCAATAATCAATTAAAAGCACTCGACAATAACACCGATATTGTCCAAGAAATTAAGTCACAGCGATTAAGATGGGCAGGACACGTGCACAGACTTCATAACGAGAGACTTATAAGACTGGTATGGGAGGAGATTCCTACAGGCAAAAGACCACTCGGACGCCCCAGAATGGGATGGAATGGTAACATCCAAACAGATCTCCGGAAAATGAACATTCCATTTGACCCTAGGTTGATGGAAGACCGAACAAATTGCAAAAAAGTTGTATAGTCAGCCAGGACCCACCCAGGGTTGTAGCGCTACGTGATGAGGATGATGACAAACTAGATTGAACCTGCGCAGGACAGAGAAGGGTGGAGACATTTTGAGGAGGCCTGTGTCCGACAGTGGACAAACTTGGCTGTGTGATGATGATATTGTAACCCTAGTTTACAGTTTTGATATTGTATCGGGTCGATTACCCCAGTGAAACATATCTTAATATAGAATATTTTATTTCTAGCTTTCCATAATAAAAAATGATGCATGGATAATCGATTTTCGCTTACCATCTGAAATAAATTAGAATTTTGTATCCAGTTGTTTCAGCTTTATTGCCGTTCTTATAAATTAATAGCAACAAACTAATTGGATTTGGCTATTGGAAAGGGCCATTAAATTTATTTTTAATTTCTTTTGTAATGAAAGTTTGAAAATTACTCTACATGCCATAAAAGCTATAGAGCTATTATAACTATACTAGTAATGGTTCACTTTGGAAGTTGTACTAGTCTTTTGCTTAATGGCTCTCTCATTTATGTTATTATTTATACATACGTAGAAAATATTATATTAAATAAATAGATTTTAAAGAAATAGCGAAAAAAGTTGTTTTTAAACGAGTGCCATTTTAATAGTATGTGTCTTTGATAATATTACAGTTGTTAAAAAAATTAATTTTAATAGCGTTTTAACTTTCAACAAGAAGGTCGTTATTTTTATCTAAAGCGTATTTCTTCTCATGTTCTAAAGTACTAGTCTGATATAAAATATGGTATTAGACCGGGCACTATTGTCGCCCCCGCTAGCGAAATTATTCCGATTCGATTTTTTTGCACAAACTTACTCAAAAAGAGGTTCTTATATCATATCCACAGGGTGCCGGGTGGTACCGTGGTCGAAAAATTGTTTAAACAATTTTTTTTAAACAAATTCACAAAAATAATTTTTTCATTTCGAACAATTTTTTTCAGATAATTTGGGTTATTCTTAGCAAAACAGGTCTCTTGTGATTTTTCTCTAGAATTGATTGTTGTCGCGTTATAGGCGATTAAAAATTTGAAAAATGCGAAAATGGCCATTTTCAAGGTTTAATAACTCGATTAAAAATTATTATTATGAAATTTAAAAAATGTCCAAATCAAGTTTCAAACCCTTTCTTCAAAGTCATGAAGAGATTTTTGGCATTATTTTATTACAAAGCTGCTATTTTTAATTATTAACAATTCTATAGTCCAACTGTATCGTCAACCCCGTTATCGAAACTATTTCGATTAGATTTTTTTGCACAAACTTACTCAAAAAAGGTCCTTATAACACATACACAGGGTGCCGGGCGGTGCCGTGGTCAAAAAATTGTTTAAACAATTTTTTTAAACAAATTCACAAAAATAATGTTTTCATTGCGAACGACTTTTTTTTAGATAATTTGGATTATTCTGAGCGAAAAAAGTCTCTTGTGATTTTTGTCTAGAATTAATTGTTGTCGAGTAATATGGCCATTTTCGCATTTTTCAAATTTTAAATCGCGTATAACTCGCCAAAAATCAATTTTAAAGAAAAATCACAAGAGACCTTTTTGAATGTCCCAGATTATCTAAAAAAAAATTTGTTTGAAGTAAAAAAATGTTTAAAAAATTTTTCGACCACGGCACCGCTCGGCACCCTGTGGAAATGGTATAAGGACCTCTTTTTGAGTAAGTTTGTGCAAAAAAATCGAATCGGGATAATTTCACTAACGGGGGCGACGATACATCCTGGACTATAGCGCTAATTGTTAATAATTAAAAATAGCAGTTTTAATAAAATAATGCCAAAAATCTCTTCAGGACATTGAAGAAGGGGTTTAAAACTTGATTTGGTCATTTTTTTAATTTCATAATAATCATTTTTAATCGAGTTATTAAGCCTTGAAAATGGCTATTTTCGCATTTTTCAAATTTTTAATCGCATATAACTCGACAACAATCAATTTTAGAGAAAAATGACAAGAGACCTTTTTTGCTTAGAATCTAAAAAAAATTCTTCTAAATAAAAAAATTATTTTTGTGAATTTGTTTAAAAAAAAATTAAACAATTTTTCGACCACGGCACCGCCAGGCACCCTGTGGATATGTTATAAGAACTTCTTTTTGAGTAAGTTTGTCAAAAAAAATCGAATCGGAATAATTTCGCTAGCGGGGGCGACGATACTGCCCGGTCTATATTATGAACGATACTATCCTTTATTCTTCTTCTTAAGGTTCCATCTTCTATCAAAGGCTGGATATCAACATCGCAATTCTTATTTTACTTACAACAGCTCTAAATAGTTAATTAGAGCTCAGACTAAACCGTTCCCTTAGATTTCGTAACCAGGAGGTTACGTCACCTTCTTCCTACATCTCTTTTATCTTTTATTTTGCCCTCTATAATCAAACGCAGCAGACTATAACGAGGACTCTTACTATGTGAAATATTCAAGCTTCCGTCTCTTAATTATGTATATAATTTCTTCCCTTTTATTAACCCTTTTAAGGAAATAATATTGCTAATTTTGTCTACATATTATGATATTCGTAGCATTCTTCCACAACACCAACGCTCGAAAGCTTCCAATTTCTTAATCTCTAATTGCTTCAATGTCCATGAGGACTCAGATCCGTAGAGCAACGTTGTAAAAACGTAGCAACGCAACAACCTTAAGAGGAAACAGTAGCGATCAACAGGTAGCAAAAACGCGTTCCAAGATTGCGGCTGTAATTTTGAATATTTTTTCGAGATATTTGGCACACGTATTCGTAATATAACAAAGAATGGCGGTACAGAGCCCAATTTGAAAAATATATTATTATGTGGAAATTACTCTGTAATTAAATACAATATTAAAAAAACGAGCCTGTACCGCCATTTTGAAGAACAAAAAAATACACTTTTTTCATATAAACTCTTTTATCCGATGCCTAGATTTTGTGTCATTTTGGAACTACTAATGAAATAAAAATTTCATTAGTAGTTCCAAATTGACACAAAATCTAGGCATCGGCTAAAAAAGTTTATTTGAAGAAAGTGTATTTTTTTTTTCTTCTTAATGGCGGTACAGGCTCGTTTTTTTTAATATTGTATTTAATTACAGAGTAATTTCCACATATTAATATATTTTTCAAATTGGGCTCTGTACCGCCATTCTTTGTTATATTACCTACGAATACGTGTGCCAAATATCTCGAAAAACTATTCAAAATTACAGCCGCAATCTTGGAACGCGTTTTCGCTACCTGTTGATCGCTACTGTTTCACCTTAACCTTAGTTCCATTCTTAGGTCTCTACTACATAATGTAGTAGAGACGGATGTCTCATTTTTACAAATTTTGGCTTTGCTATTTCTATACGGCTTTTAATCTTAGGTGTTTGTTCTGTATAATAACTAACCAATCTTTCTAGATTTTTATTTGTCTACCCTTTCTATCTGGATATTACTAATATGGAGTGTCTCGTTGTGACAAGGCTTTTTGTTTTCCTTAACCCTTAAGTAGTAACACCCCGTCTCTCAGAAGGCATCGCTTGTCGAAAGTGGGATATGTATTTGCCTTCCTAGAAAATTTTAAAGGTCACCCGTTTAGGACTTTTCAAGTTGGGTTATTATTTAGTAGTATTGAATTCGGCAATTTGCGGCAGGTTGTTATTCGGAAGATATTTAGACTCAAAGTGTGATTTCTGTCTAATAGACGGTTAGTGTTTGTGCCCAGTTCGTCATTAAACCTAATGTACCCCAGTTCGTCAAAAATGATCAAATAAGAGAAAAAAGACTATGAGGAAACACTTGTGAAATGTTTTGATGAGATAGAAGATGACATAAGCCAAGTGGAATCAATTTGTGATGAACATGTTGCCACTGACTACCACTGCTACACTTTACTAACTATAGTACTTGTCAGTTATTTTTTGTTTTAACATTTTTTAAAAACTTTTTTATTTTCATGTTTCTTACTCTTTGTTTAACTCGATTATAAATTTTTATCAAGATTCTTTATTTTGTTTAATTTTCATCATATTTTTTTCCGGGGTAAAAAGGTACACAAACAATCCATTCTTGTTATAGTGTTTTTTATTTTAATAAATACAGAAAAACTAGAGTTAATTACTGTGTTTTTTAGATAATAAGATATTTTTGTTTTCACCCAATTTTGAAAAAATGTGAAAACTTTTAATTATCCACGTCGGTTTGTTCGTCTGTCTGTCTGTCTGTCTGTGATCACAACTCCTCGGTCAATATACCAGCTAGAATGACAAGTGAGGTGTCAAATGAAAGCTTATAATCCAAGGATGGTACTAAAGATTAGATATTTGACCTAGGCTGCCTGCCCGTCGGTCTGTCTGACCACGAATATAATTGTTTCGCCATTATAACAGCTAGAATGACAAATGAGGTGTCAAATGAAAGCTTATAATCCAAGGATGGTAGTAAATGTGAGATATTTGACCTAGACTGTCTTTCCGTCGGTCCGTCTGACCGCGAATATTACTTATTCTTCATTATACCAGGTAGAATGACAAATGAGGTGTCAAATGAAATCTTATAATCCAAGAATGGTACCAAAAAGGTGTGATATTTGACCTAGGCTGACTGTCCGTCGGTCCGTCCGACCGCGAATATAACTCCTACGTCATTATACCAGGTAGAATGAGAAATGAGGTGTCAAATGAAAGCTTACAATCCAAGGATGGTACTAAATGTGAGAAACTTGACCTAGGTTGTCTGTCCGACTGCGAATATAACTCCTCCGTCACTATACCAGGTAGGGATGGGAAAAACCTACCGGTTATAACCTAAAACCGGTTTTTTCCTTTGCAATAATCGGTTTTTCCGGTTTTTTTTGTCTCGGTTATAACGGGTTTTTTTTAAGTAATAACCGGTAAAAAACCGGATAAGTGGAAAAAATACTGAATTTAGAGAAAAAATGCGAAAATTTTTTGCCCCGTGCATAAATGAGAAACTTTAAGCTGAGTGAAACCGATTTTACAACACTGATGACTAATTTCTGTACTGATATGGACTGATATCGATTCGAATGTAGTATCGCAAACTAAAGCGCAATGTAAATGTAACTTATTTGGTATTGGCTATGACTAAAAAAACCTAACACCGGTTTTTGGAATAACCGGTTTTTTTGACCGGATATAACCGCCAGGTTAAACTGTAGGTAAATAAACCGGTATAACCGAAAACCGGTGTTTTGTCAACAACCTCCATCCCTAATACCAGGTAGAATAACAATTATTGAGGTGTCGAATGAAAGCTTATAATCCAAGGATGGTATTAAATGTGCGAAATTTGTCCTAGGACTTCCGGTTTTATAAATGTGGCCAGAAGTACTGTTTTAAAGTCGCTGGAATAGTATAGTACACGTGATATATTATTCGACGCTGCTTCGCAAGATGAGAACAAATATATACTTCCGATTTCATGACTATCTGTTTATCTGTCTTTCCGTCCGCGAATACAACTCATCCATTATTAATACAGATAGAATGACAAATGAGGTGTCAAGTGAAAGCTTATAACCCAAGGATGGTACTAAGGATGAGAAATTTGACATCGGACTTCCGGTTTTAGAGTTGCAATCGTATGAACTGTTCTAAAGTCACCAAAATACTATAAGCGATATATCATTCGACGTGCCTTAGCAATATGAGAATAAATTTTGGTTTTGAATTTTATATCATTTCCGCTTAAAAAGTTCTAACCAGAAGTGCCATTATATTCGCAGAAATAGTACATGTAACACATCAATCAAAGCGTATTGAAAAGTTGAGTTTTAATCTTTAGTTCCTGTTTTGAAGTCATTTCTGTTTAAACAAGGATGACCTAAAGTTTAGTCAAAATGACTCAAAATTAGTAAAATCGTATATCGATCGATGCAAAGTTACACGAAGCGTTCAAATATCGACTTCCAGTTCTACTTTCGATTACTTTGGGTGAAAACCTAGGACTTACGAAGTTCAATTACTTCTTTTGTATTAGAATATTTAACATAAACAAAAATTACCACTAAAATGTTAAACCCGTCTGTGAGGCGCTTAGTTAGTGTTTACGTCATTGATTTAAGATGTTAGTACTTAAGGGTTAAGTTCATTTTAATACTAGATGTGGTGCACTTGTCGTTCAGCCGTTCCAGTATGTTTGTTAGACTTTATAGAGTTAAAATAAATGTGACCGTATCATGGACATATTTTATGCCTATTATTAAGGATTTCACCATTTATGATCATCTCATCCGTACACTCTCATAAAGCTTCTTGGAAGACGGCTTCGCCATATTACTTAAACAGCAGTGGTCACAATATACAGCTCTGTCTTAACCCCGAAGAATTTCTATTTCTTCCGATATTTATCCTCAATTATTCTATGTTGATTTTCTAGTTCCAGTATCTCTCTCACTCTTCAATCCTAACCCCCCGGAGGGAGTGTAGGGGTCGACTTGATGTCGTATATTGTCCGTCTGCAAAGATATCTGTCCCTGGTCATTTTTTAACTCATGCATAGATCTTTTTAGCCCAATAAATGACCGTTTTGGAGTGTAAATTTCAGGGGCAACTCCGAATTGCATGAAAATTTGGATTTAGGTTCTATTTACTCTCCACTTCAAAGTTGAATTTGTGCCGTTTGTTGTTTTTACCTGGGGGGTGACAGGCACCCCTTCTCGCGGGGTGAAAAACGCGTGTCTAAAATAAGCCCGGAAATAGATAAACTGACAGATTATAAGCAACTTTCGTTCTATAAAGTTTTTTACGTAAGTCAATACTTTTCGAGTTATTCGCGATTGAAAATGTTGATCTTTTGACAAAAAAACTACGTTTTCAGACGGTTTTTCGCAAATAACTCAAAAAGTAAATATTTTATCGAAAAAAATATTCCTATCAAAACTGTAGCTTATAAAAAAACGAAAAAAATGTTGTCTAAGTCAAGTCTATAAATTGAGTAAAAGCAAAGTTGTAGCTCAGGGTAAATACGTTCTTATTCGTCTAATTCCAAATAAAATAATTCTACGCGAAATCACCGAAAAATTAAGCACTTTTCGGGAAAAGCTTATTAACATTTTTAAAGCATCTAAAAAATCTTTACATTTGTTTTTTACAAAAGTTTTTAGCATAAAAAAATAAACGAGTTACACTGAAAAAAAAGTTGGCCTCTTTCTTTAACGCTTTAATATTTATTTTAACTGTATGTGTATTGTTTATATGATCTATAAGTTTGATTGGTTTAAAGTGCATATTTTTGAAAAAAATTGGTTTTATGGTAAAAAAATTTTTTCTAAAAATTTTTGAAAAATTCCCTTTTTTTCAAAATAACTGAGAAAGTATTAGTGATAAGAAAAATCTTAAAGAGTAAAGAAATATAGGTTTTGCTATTATAAATATGATAGTTTTATTTTGTTTTTCCGTGAGACAAGAATTGGTTAAGATATGGCTGTTCAAAATTTTCATACACTCGTGATTATAGTGACCCGTCCAAGCTTTTTCAACTATAACCTTTTCAAAAATAAGCACTTTAAACCGGCGAGACTGACAGATCATATAAAAAATAGATAAGTAAGTAAATTGTTTGTAAAGCGGTAGCGATTAATTTCATTTGGGGAGCTAAACACGGGGAGAGTTTCATGATTTGTTTACCAAAAAAAAAATAGGGCCAACTTTATTTTGAGCGAATTATGAATGTTCTTTGGAAAAACACTTTTTTAAAAAACTAAACTTCACAATTAGAACTTTTATTTCGACAAACAAAGATTTTAGATACAACTCAATAATTTAAAATCAGACTTTACTTTAACATTTAAATTAGACTTTTATTTAGAGATTTTAATCAGACTGAAAAATATTGATTTTTACATGGTGTTTTATAATTTTATAATTGCTGATCTTGCTGTCCAATACGTCGCAATTAGGTCCAGAATGTTCAACGCTGCGACGCGGCGTAGCCTCGTGTTGATTCCACGTGGTAGAATATACTGGATGGTAGCGGTCGTTGTACTATAACTACTCCATCCCCTGAAAAAGTTTTGTAAGGGATGAACAAAACTTTTGGATTGGCATCTCTTGGAATTTCGTTGCTAGAATTTGTTTTTTGTATCTGTAACATATACAAGGCAAATAATTTTAATAAAAATCTATACAGGAGTTAACCAAAAAATGGCTATGGCTATGGTTCCATAATTTTGAGTTATTTTTTTCTGGATGTTCTTCTTCCTTCGGAGAGTTTATGGAATTTTTCTAAAGGGATGTGGTCTATCCTGAATGGTTTGAATTTCTGTAGTCCTAATTTTTGGGAAGTATTCGCGAGTTATCTGGAACGTTTGCTCTTGAATTTAATAACTCTGGATATTTTGAAAAGTTAAATTTATTTTTTTTTGTTTATCATTTTTTTTTTGTTGTCTGTTAGTAATCTAAATCCTTGCTTGTCCCAGGTTGAGGGGAATTATTTCTGGTTTGTTTTTCAGTTTCTTTATCTTTAATTTCTTTCCTATCGTCTGGCTGATCTTGTGGGGAAGGTTCCGAATTAGTTTTTGATTTAGGTTGATGTTTTATGTTCTTCTTATGTACTGTAGCTTTTGATGTTTTTACAGTAACTTCGTTATTTTTCTTTATAAGTTTTGCAGAATATCGTGGAAGTAATTTATTCCTAGTGACTGTTTTTCGGGTATAAATTTTTGTACTTAGTTTATACGTAATAGGGTCTTGTCTCGATTTGTTTCTATTTTCGATGACTTTATTTTTATTTTCTTGTATATGCTGATTTACTTCCTTGTATAATTCCTTTGTTATCTCTCTATGATTTTGAATATAATTATTCAGTATTACTTTCTGTATGTCAACGTCAAAGGGATCTTTTGCGTCGATATGGCCGTTTAATATGTCAATGGGTCGTAACTTCGTTGCGGAATGTATGGAATTATTGTACCCAATTATAGCGTATAGCATTTGTTCTTTTATCGGGAGCTTTACCTTGGTGTTCCTTAGGATTCGAAGATGTTCGATTAATGTAGAATGAAATCTCTCAATCATCCCGTTGGATTGCGGATTCTCTGGTGTCGTATAGTGGATTGAGATTTTATGAGAGTCTACAAATTCTTGTATTACTCCATTTTTGAATTATGTACCATTATCGGCTACTATCATTGTTGGGAGTCCATGATGGGTTATAAAAATTAGTAGGGCGTTGAGTACATTGATTGCGTTTCCTCCATTTATTGGATAGGCTTGTCCATACTTCGAAAATGTGTCTATTATGGTTAGAAACTTCTGTCCATCAGCCTGGAATAAATCGATGTGAACTATTTCCAGTGGTTTAGTGGGAGTTGGTGTAACCATAAATTTTGGTTTGGGAGGAAGTCTGTCATATTTATTTTCTTGACATATATCGCAGAAGTTTATGATATCTTCTATGTCTTTCTTCATATTAGGCCAGTAATATCTTCTTCTTATTTGGCTTTCTGTTTCAGCTATTCCTCTATGGTTCGTTTTACCTTCATGATAGTTTTTTATAATTTCTTTTTGTTGTTCTTCTAGATTAACATCTTCCAATAAAAGATTACATTTTACTAAGTCATATGCGTTGTTTTTAAAAGTTTTTCTGATAATTTCGCAAATTTCTGCAAAAATTTCTTCTTCTGCTTCAAATAAAATTGCATACTTCTTTTTCGGGTTGAGGTGTTCCTTAAAAATTTTTATGGTATCAGCTTTTAGCTGATCTTTCGATAGCTGGATATGGTAACGTCTTTTATTCGGAAAGGTTTGTATAATTGCTGGAGGTCGTGGATTGTAGTTGACGATTTTGACTATAATTTGGTTATTGTAGAAGTTAAGTGGTTTTTCCGAAATAGGTATACCAAGAATTGGGTTTTCTACTGCTTTATGTATTGTTTCATTTCCGTCTTCATCCATGTTTTGATCTTCGTTTTCAACAGTGTCTTCTTGGATGTTTTGATCTTCGTTTTCAACAGTGTCTTCTGGGATGTTTTTTTGGATTAATTCTGTTGCTTTTTCCTCTACAATCTCGTCCATTATTCGATCTGCATCTGGATTATTAGTCGTTGACCATCCATCGTCTTCCATGTCTACTAAGTCGTCAAAGACTTCCTTAATTTGTGAATAGATGTCCTTAGTTTCCTTTGTGTGAATTTCGATTCGAGACAGTGCGTCGGCATTGGTATTAGCTTTTCCTTTTTTGTAAATTACCTCGTAGTCAAATTCTTCTAATTTTAATCTCCAACGTACTAGTTTGGAGTTGGGTTCCTTTAGGGAAAATAGATATTGCAAGGGACGGTGGTCTGAAAGTATTTTAAATTTCCTTCCAAATAGGTAGGGTCGGAAATACTTAGTTGCCCACACCATTGTTGAGTTTTCTGTTGCATTTCCTTTTCTATTGTTGAGTATTTGGTCTCAGTTTCATTTAGTGTCCTGGAAGCGAAGGCAATTGGTTTATCACTGCCAACTGGTCCTTGGGAAAGTACTGCTCCGATAGCAAAATTGCTGGCATCTGTTGTGAGGTTAAACGGTTTGGAAAAATCTGGATATTGCAATAAAGGCTCATTCATTAATAATTTCCTGCATGTTTCAAAGCATTCTACAAATTCGGGTGTATGTTCGATCTTTGCGTCCTTTTTCAAGCATCTTGTTAGAGGTTTTGTGATTTTTGCGAAGTCTCGAATAAATTTTCTGTAATATCCCAAGAGTCCAAGGAATCCTCTAATTTCTTTTGCTGTTTTCGGTATTGGATATTTTTCTATTGCTTCAATTTTCGCTGGATTCGGTTTTATTCCTTCTTGTGTGACTACGTGTCCCAGAAAATTAACTTGCTTTTTTAAAAATTCGCATTTGTCAACTTGGATTTTTAGTCGGGCTTCTCTTAATCGTTGGAATACTTTTGTGAGATTTACTATGTGTTCCTGTAGTGATGTTGAGTATACTATTACGTCATCCATATAGACGAGACATATTTCTCCTTGAAGTCCCTTCAATACGTTGTCCATCATACGTTGGAACGTGGACGGAGCGTTCTTAAGTCCAAATGGCATTCTTAAATATTCATAGTGTCCATTTTCCACATTAAATGCTGTTTTGGGAATGTCTTCTTCAGCCATCTCGATTTGATGAAATCCGCTCGCTAAGTCGAGGGTCGTAAAATATTGACATCTTCCCAATTTGTCCAAAATATCGCTAATGTGAGGAATTCTGTATCGGTCGTCAATTGTCTTCTCGTTGACCTTTCTATAATCTACCACTATCCTCCACTTTATTTTACCGGATGAATCTGGTTTCTTTGCCACGACCCAGATGGGCGAGGACCATGGCGATTGGCTTGGTCGAATGATCCCTTGCTCTAACATTGAAGAGATTTGTTTCTTTACTTCTTCTTTGTGCACATACGGATACCGGTATGATTTCGTATATACAGGCTCTTCATCTTTGGTTTTGATGTGGTGTTTAACTTCGTTAGTAAAGCTGAGAGGAGTGTCTGGTTGATGAAATATATCGGAGAATTTTCGGCATAGTTGACGAACTTGATCCTCTTCTTCTTCGTTAAGATGTTCAGTTTTAATTAAGTCGTCGATATCTTGTCTGTAGTCTGGTCCGGAGGTTGTTTCCATGGAATATATATGGAAATCTTGAATGTCTATTCCCTGGCTTTCGAGTGGTTCCATAAGAGAAAGGTGAATGGGTTCTGACGTGAAGTTGGCAATTTCGGTCCAGGCGAGGTGGTTCTCGGCGTTAGTAAGGGCTTCTCGTACTACGACGCCTTGTACTTTTTGAGTTGGAATAATGATGGTTCCTTTTTCTTCTTTGACTGGAATTTTGACTTGGCTAATTGAATTTGGTTCCAAATGGATGGAATAAAATTGTGTTTTGTTTGTTTCATAATATTTGATAGGGATTGTAGAATCTTTTGTAACTAGAAGTGATTTAGGAAAGTTTAATTTGGCTTCGAAGAGTTTTAGATTGTCGAGGCCAATAAGGCCATCGAAGGTTTTGTGAAACTTGAAGAGATAAAATTTCATTTTGCTGTCAGAATTAAATTCTGAAAATGAAGGAATTTCAGCACAATATTTTTGGGAATAATTTTGAAAAATTGATGTGACGACGAAGGGTTCGTGTTTTATATAATTTGGAAAATATGAAGAAGCTATTTCTGGATTAAGAAATGACTTTGTGGATCCTGTATCGATTAAAAGTCGCAAAGAAGGCTCAGAAATTTCAATGTAAGGTAGCTCCTTCTTGTCGGGAAATGAATGAAGTTCAATTACGTTTCGGCTGCTTCTGGTGGGTCCTCTCGAAAATTTACGTTTTCTTCGTATTCGGTTGGTTGATTTTCGTATGTATCTTGTAAAAAATTGTCGTATTCGGGTTCATAGTAATCATTGTAGTCGGCATTCTCTTCTTGCTCATCTCCGTGGCATTGTATATTGTAAAGTTCTTCTACGGTGAATTTTGGTTGTGCTCGGTAATTTGGTGTAAATTTTTGACGGCCTCCGGTTGTGGTTTCTGATATTCCACTCATAGGTGTTGGTCTAGGCTGCTTTGGCTGTCCGGGTTTGGGTGCCCATACATTTGACTGGTTCTGGGTCCTGAATGCTGGAGGGTTTGAATTTTGTCTAAATTGGTTGAAGTTTTGTTGTCGATGGGGTTGTTGAAACTGATTCTGTGGGTAGAATTGCCTGATTGGTTGCTGCCATTGCGGAGGTGCAAAATTTTGCTGTTGATAAAATGGTTTTTGGACAGGTAAAGGCATTTGCTGTCTCTGAGGTCGGCGTTCTTGATAATTTTCGCTTCTTCCTGATGTTGAAGGTTGACTTATTTGATTTTTTTGAAGATATCTAACATTATTTTCTTCCTGTACGTATTGTATCGCCGTAGCTAAACTTCCTGGTCTCATTGCTCTGATAACAGAGCCCATTGGTTCTCGTAGGCCTGCTAAAAATGTTGTAAGAGCTTGTTGACGGAAAAATTCCTGTTTGCTTCTTTTAATGTCGGCATTTACAGTATGTAATTCTAAGTAATTGTTGATACAGCTTAAAAGTCCCATTATTTTTTCGTAAAAATGCATGATAGATTCTGTTGCTCCTTGTCTTAAATTTACTAAGTCTCTTGTAAGCGAATTTTCGTCTCTTTGGTCTCCAAAATTTTGAATTAATGCATTTTTTATTTCGTCAAAAGTTTCGCATCCATATACAGATATAACTTCTTTGGCTCTACCTGTTAATTTACTTATAATACCATGAAGCAAAAATTTATTTTGGATATTAGCTGCATTTAGTCTATCATAATAATGGTTTAGAAGTATTGTAGAAACTTTAATAAATTCATGTAATTCATTTGGGTTTCCGTCGAAATTTGGAAGAATGCATAAATTTTTCACATCAAATTGTGGAACTGCCATATTTAAAAAAAATTTCAATATATATAGTCAATAGCCAAATACGTATAGTAATTTCAAATATATCAATCTTAAACTGCTTATTATTTATCTATTAATCTCTAGTGTTTATTAATAAATAGTATTTATTAAGCTATTCAAATTTTTCTTTAAATAAATTTCTAAATCTGGCTCTAAAGTCAATCTAAGGACTTAAAGGAGATATTTCTAAATTATTTTAATCTTTCTATTAATTTATTCAAATCTTTGTTTTTATCTTCTTAATCTAGCTCTGATTCAATTTAAGGACTCAGAGGAGTCTGATTTATTAATATCTCTTTCAAAAATTAATCTTCTTAATTCTAAGTAATAATAAAAATCGCTTACAGGATAAAGACGATGCCGATGTGCATTCCTTTGCTTCTGAAGGCTCCTAACTTCTATTTCTAACTGCTAATTCCCTTGGGTGAACTCTGCAACGGTTTCCCTGGGGCTGGTTCTTGGAACAGTGGACAAACACTTAAAAGTGACGAGGATCTGTAAAGACTCTTCCACTATCCTACTGACTGCGCCAATTATGAATGTTCTTTGGAAAAACACTTTTTTAAAAAACTAAACTTCACAATTAGAACTTTTATTTCGACAAACAAAGATTTTAGATACAACTCAATAATTTAAAATCAGACTTTACTTTAACATTTAAATTAGACTTTTATTTAGAGATTTTAATCAGACTGAAAAATATTGATTTTTACATGGTGTTTTATAATTTTATAATTGCTGATCTTGCTGTCCAATACGTCGCAATTAGGTCCAGAATGTTCAACGCTGCGACGCGGCGTAGCCTCGTGTTGATTCCACGTGGTAGAATATACTGGATGGTAGCGGTCGTTGTACTATAACTAGCGTAACTCGCTTATTTTTAATGCTAGAAACTTTTGTAAACAATTAAAATAAAGCATTCTATAAACACTTTAAAAAAGTTCAAAAGGGTTTTTCCCGAGAAGTGCTTAATTTTTCGGTGATTTCACCTTGAAATATTCGACTTGGAATTAGACGAATAAGAACGTATTTTCATGAGCTACAACTTTGTTTTTACTTGATTGATAGACTTTACTGATACACCATTTTTTTAGATTTTTTATAAGCTACACTTTTGCTAAGGATATCTTTTTCGATTAAATATTTACTTTTTGAGTTATTTGCGAAAAACCGTCTGAAAACGTAGTTTTTTTGTCGTAAAATACACATTTTTAATCGCAGATAACTCGAAAAGTATTGACTTACGTAACAAACATTATGGAACAAAAAATGCTTAAAATCAGTCAATTTATCCATTTCCGGTTTTATCTTGAACGTATGTTTTTTTCACCCCCTAGAAGGGGTGATTGTCACCCCCCAAGTAAAAGTAACCAACGGCACAATTTCAACTTTGAAGTGGAGGGTAAGTAGAACCTAAATCCAAATTTTCATGCAATTCGGAGTTGCCCCTGAAAATTACACGATATCGCCGTATTTCCCGTTTATTTACTGGGCTATTTGCAAATTCCTGTAATTTGCTCGATCCGTCTTGTTGGGGATCTTCCTGGAGATCTACGGCCTTCCACCTTTCCTTGTATAATGAGTCTTTTCATGATTTCTGTGTTTGCTCTCATAACATATCCATGGTATTTTAATTGATGGAGATGGACTTTACTGGTAACTGGAGAGTCGTTGGCTAAGTAGTTCCAGTAGAGTGAAATTTCTCTGATGTCGCGGCTGTCAATGTTTTCTGTTTTAAGTGGTTATTAATTAGTTTATCGTGCTGGACCTTGTCAAATGCTTTTTAGAAATCAATGTAGAATGTATACATGCCTTGGTTCATGTCTGTAATTCTTTGCATGAGCACATTTATACCGAATAATTCTTTCCTAATTCACATGCCGTTTCTAAAACTTAATTAGTGATTAATATTTTCAAGCTTTCTGTAAAGTTTGTTGTGGATTACTCGTAGAAATACTTTCAAGATATGGCTCATTAATGCAATTGTGCGGTATTCTGAGGATTCTCTTGCATCTTGTTTCTTATAGCATGATTACAAATGTAGATACTAACCATTCTTTTGGTAAGATACCGGTACCTTACCGGTATCTTAACAAGAGATAATAATATAAAAATAAATAATACTACATTCTTCTTCTTTGTGTACCATGTCCTTTCAGAACTTCGGTTACCATCCTAGCTGTCTTAATTTTATTCACTGCCACCCTAAATAGCAATTTTGTATCAGCACAATACCAATCTCTTACGTTCTTCAACCATGAGGTTCTTCTTCGTTCTGGACTGCGTTTGCCTCTTATTTTTTCTTGCATAATATTTTGCAGCAACCTATATTTGGGACCTCTCATTATATGTCCGAAATACTCCAGCTTTCTCTGCTTGATGCTTTTTATAATAATACATTAAGAAAATAAATGTAATAGGTAAACCAAATTTACAGTAATTATCCTACCAACTATCTTACTAAATAACTTACTTTAATAAGCCTGTCTCGTATTTCCCAACTGAAGATACCAGGTTGTTCCTTCTTCCAATGTTCTATTCTGTTTTCGACCTCCTGGGTCGCCACTCGAGGTTTCGACCCCCCAATGACACCTGGACGAATGCTACCGGTTTCTTGATACCGATTTAATATTTTCGAAACACACCCGTGCGACACTCTCAGTTGTCTTGAAATAACACAAGGTCTTATTCCGGCCGCAGACATTTCAACGATTTTCAGTCGGATATGGTTTGGCAGTGGTCGTCCATTGATGAAAACTCCACCAAGCTGGTTGACTCTACCTTGTCCTGAAAAAAAAAAATTATTTTTATTGTGCTATCACCATACAGTACAAAACTTTTGTTTTACATTGTATCAATTATAATTTTATCTATTTATAGCTTGTGCGAATCTTGTTCTAATCTCACACATACATAAGATGGGTTGAAGCAGTTTCTTCTACTGGGAAACTGCTACTAAATTAAAGCACCCGATGCAAAGTATTAAATTGAATAAATTTTTATTTTTACTAATTAACACACCAGAGATTTTCTGTTACACTAATATTGGAAGTTATTTAAATAAATAAAAGTTCACGAAAATCATCATCATCATCAATGGTGTTACAGCCCTATAGATGAGCCTCCACCTTCTCATCTCTATTCCACACATTTATTACCAACTGTTGCCTGTTTGCTGCGCCTATTTTTCTACCCTCCTCCAATCTAAGTTTTGACCTACCCCTATTTCTACTTCCCATAGGTTGTGACATGATTCTTCTAGGAGGGTTGTCCTACTGTGATCTTGCTAGGTGTCCTGCCATCTTAGTCTTCCAATTTTTATCAGACACTACGTCTTTACCACCAAATATATATTTATATCTGTAGCATATCTCGTAATTGTACCTCCTCCTCCAGACACCATTTTCACAGATGCCACCGAATATTCCTCTCAGGATCCTTCGTTTAAATATAAGCAGAAGGTTTTCATCTGCCTTATAAATGGTCCATGTCTCCGATCCATATATCAACACTAGTTGTATATAAGGGTTTTTTTATATATGGTTATTTTTGTTTTTTGGCTTTCTGCTTCTCATAAAAGAAAAATAGAAGGAAAACGGAATCCAGGCCGTAGAAGAATGTCGTGGATGCGGAATTTGAGAGAGTGGTTTGGCTGCACCACTAATGAACTTTTTAGGTTAGCTGTAAACAAAGTCAGGGTAGCCTTGATGATTTCCAATCTCCGATAGGAGTGGCACAAGAAGAAGAAGAAGCTTCTCATATGTCTACTCAGTCCAAAATAGCATTTGTTTGCTAGGAGTATCCTTTGCTTGATTTCTTAAGTCATGACGTTCTACTTGGTGATCAAGGAGCCCAAGTATGTGAATTTGTCCACCACTTCAAAGGTAGAGTAATCATCCATGAATTGGTGACCGATGTTTCTGGCTCTATTGTTGGGTGTTGATGTCATAATCTTAGTTTTCTCCTCATTTACTTGCAGGTCCATATTTTTGAGGCATTTGAGAAGGTGGTATACATTTCTTCTAGCTTACGTGTTGTGTGGGCAACTAGGTCCACGTCATCTGGGTATGGCAAAATTTGGGATGATTTTTTAAAAGTATTTCTCTTGTCTATTCGGGCATCTCTGATCGCCTTTTCCAGAGCTATTTGGAGAGGAGATATGCCACCGCATCTCCCTGTCGCAGCACAACGTGTGTGACCATGCCTCCAACAAAATCGTTACAATTTGACCACAGAGAGACTGGCCCGTCTGCTGCAGTACTGCAGAATTGATATCAACGATTTTGCCGAACTACACCGCAGTACCGTGAGTGGCCGGTTTTTTTTTATCGCGGATAACTTACCGAAGTGGTAACATAATCAATTTTGTACACATATATACGCAAGACATGTATGTAGGTGTTATAAATGCCGACAAAAATTGCATTATCAAATAATGAAACTAATTGATCATTGTGTAAAATAATAGACTGTTCTTTGATAGTTGTAGGTCAGCAAAATTGTGTAAATACCTTTGTAAAATTTAAGTATATGCGTGAAAACAAAGAAGTATGTTGTTTATAATGTTCTTAAACGGAAGATCTCAGGTTTTCAAATGTTTCATAAGCTGTTGCCAAAATATTAAATCACAAGATTAGCAGCTGTTATGGTACATCAAAAATATACATAAAAAAATATGTATTGAGAAGTTTAAAAAACTGAATTGTTGTCACTACATAAGTATTTATAGAATACATGGTTATTTAATGGCGGGTCATGTTGAATAACACAACAAAACAAACACTGTATTTAATTTCCACATAATAATTATTTTGTGAAAAACAATTTTAAAGTCATTGTCAAAGAACACATAAAAATAATAATAAAAAATAAGCTATTTAAAAAAATTGCTCGGTAAAACAATTATTTACTTCTTGCTTTGGCACATATCAACTACTTTTTAAAACAGTTTGTACGCCCAAATTAGTCCATGAACTAATTCTACTATTCAAAAAAGAAAAGAAAAAGCCAGACAGCTACACAGGTATAAACTTGTTAAATAATACGCTATAACTTCTTCTTCTTGAAGTGTCGTCTCCTAATCGGAGGTTGGATATCATCATCACTATCTTTACTCTATCCACCGCTGCTCTAAAGAGTTCTATAGAACTGCATCTAAACCAGTCCCTTAAATTATTTAACCATGGCACTCTCCTTCTTCCTATACTCTTTCCGCCTCGTACCTTTTCCTGTATTATCAGTCTTAGCATTTCATATCGCGGTCCCCTCATTACGTGTCCCGGATATTGTAACTTTCTTATTTTTATTGTGTTTATTATGTCGCATTCTTTACCCCTTTCTCGCAATACTTCCGTGTTCGTTTTCTTCTGTGTCCATGCTCTATTCGCTATAACTTACAATTACTATTTTACAAGAACTACTGAATCAGAGGATAAGTTTGCCAGATGAACTACAAGGTTTTCGTACTTGAAGATCGTGTAAAAATGCAATATTCATCATAAATGTCATGTGTCTGATTGACTAAGAAAACTTTTGACATAGTAAGACTCAAGAATGTAATTCATTTTCTATATAATAAATAAGTTCCCTTAGATATCATAAAAACCATTGAAAAGATCTACCAAACAACAAAATGGAAGTCAGAATAGATGGAAAGTCAGAATAGATGGACAACTTACAGAACCTATAGATATAGGCAGCGGAATAAGACAGAAAGAATTAAAAATACTTTGTGACTCACACGATGCAATATTTACATATTTATAGCCCAAGATGAAGATAGTCTGCAAAGACTAGTCCACAGATTTAACATAAGAGCAAAAGATTTAACGATGACGATTTTATCTCAGAAATCTAAAATAGTAGTAATCAGCAAAGAACCAATTAGATGTAAAATAGAAATTGATGGCATCAGTATTGAACAAGTAATGGAAATAAAATACCTTGGAATAATTACACTGTCTAGCAATGTAGACCTAGACAAAGAAGTGAGATATCAAGTACAAAAAGAAATTAGTAAAGAAAATGGTAAATGTAACGCACAGTGTATAAAAAACTAAACTAAATAGATAAAAAGAATGGAATAATCACATTACAGGGATGGTGGAGACCCGCTTAATCAAAATAGCAAGAGATTAATCACCAATCGGCAGAAAAAGTATCGGACGACCGAGCAAAAGATGGAATGACAGCCTTCCATAAAGCTATTAATCCGCGAATCAACAAGCAGACATACTTATAAAGAGGAAGAAGAAGAAGAAGATGAAAAGAAGAAAGTTGAAAGGTGTATAACTTTTATTCTTCTGTTCCCTCCACTTGTGCATACATTTGTAGTAACTATGTTAATTGCGTCTTCGAAATGTAATTTTGTTTATTATGCTTAGGTTTCGGGTTCAAATTGTATAACTTTGATGTTTATATCCGTGGAATGCTCATTGATATTTATTATCTCTAACCTAATCCGTTTAAATTCCATTGAATAATCGAGCTGAATGTTACTAAATAATCAAAATATAATTAATGGAATTATGATTGTTTATGTCACTATCCGTAACTATACATTTTCGTTAATATAAATATAATAGATAATAATAATTAATGATTTCTTTGTTAAGTTTGGTTATTCTTATTTTTAGAGATCTTTCTTTTAACAGCGAAATGATTTTGCTTAACATATCAGTTAGAGATCAGTTAGTTGTATATTCCTGGACAGTGTGGCTATAGTATCCTCAGAACCTGCCACTCTGTCAAGAAGTAGACAAATATGTGAGAAATTTAGCGCAAAAGATGAGGAATCATTGTTTATAAAGTCCTTTATTAGTTCAACAGTGGCTCCGTGGCTCCTTGTCTTATCTTCGTGGCTCACTAACTAATATTAACTAAAATGACGGAATTATAATCGTTTATGAAGACTTGACATCTGAAGCTTAAAATATGGCTATACTCTTAAAGAGTGGCGTTAATCTTTAGGAATGAGGATAAATCTAGAGGATGAGATATTTAGGCCAATTTTTTGTAATTCCTGAATTAAAATAGGTGAAATTGTTGGGCTTATGTTAGATAAAATCAGCCTCTCGGTTGGAGTCGTCTTGCCGTAACAATGACCCTATTCGATGTTGACAGTTATTAATTTATGAATTCATCTACTGTTTAATGCACAAAAAAACTATAGCTTGTCCTTTGGATGGAAACTTGTATTGTGAGGTGATAAATGAGTAGAGTTGGTGAAGCATTTTGCTGTAAAGATTTTTGTTGTCATTTATGAAATGATTTCTATTATTACTGCTGATTTGTTCCTTCATATTAAGAGTTTATATATTTATTTATTAAAAAAATTTGGATGCAGCAAGCCAATTTATACCTAAATCCGAAAATATTCTACTGTTATTGTGGTATTTTAAACAGATACTCATAGATATCTATTATTGTGTTTCAATTTATCAATCAAAGATAGAATAAAAATTTTAATTTTTTTAATATAACGCGGCTACATAAATTTGATACACCCTGTATATTGATTTGTAAATATTTATTAGAAGTTAGCTTTCAACGCAAAGTGGTTTCTCCTTAATTAATTTTTCCATGAAGAATATTAAAAACATTTTTGTAAATAAAAGTGAAGTGAAAGTTATTTAGGATTAGTATTTTAAACCGATTGTTTATTACGGGAAATATAGAAGCCATAGGTAATTAGTTCTTAGAAAATTAAGGTAAAGAAAGTTTGGAATTTTAATCTTTTTGTATAACCCCGAGTAAATTTTGTAGAATTTCCCGAAAGTAATTAGTATGATGGTAGAAATATTTTTGAAAGTATGGGTGGGTGTTTCGAATGAAAAAAGAATGGGGAAGAAGAAATGTCTCTGATTGGTTTAGGCAATTTGGAATGGGAAGGAGAGAAGTTTGAATTTTCAGATAGTTTTGGAAAGAGGGATTATTGTGTTACGGGCATTCGAGAAGAGCAGTCAAAAGTTTTCGTGAGTAGGGGAGACCGGGGCTGGTTGGCGCCCCGGGTTGGTTGACGCACTAAGATTTACTTACAACTAAAAGACTTGAGAACATCGCAATCAGCGGTGTCCGAAGCATTTCGATGACCACCACTCACAAACGTTACTCTTAGTTTGAGATCAGTAGTGATAGAGTGTACACGGCACATTTTTCGTTTTTTGGCGTGGTAAGTAAATTTTTAATATCTCACACTTTTTGTTGTAAAGATTTTATTTTAAGAGATAATGTAATATTTTCTCTTGTATAATGATGGCAAAATCTTCTTTTATAATATGTTCTCGTTAGATTTAATACAAATGCCACATTTTAGGTATAGTTTTAGTAAATACAAAATGGCATCACGTGGGGTTGGTTGACGCACCCTCTAAGGGGCTGGTTGGTGTATGCGTCAACCAACCCCGACCCAAAAATTCACATTTTCTTTAATTTATTTTATTTCAGCAAAATGCGTATCTATAAAATAATGTCCGAGAAGGGAAAAACCCCACCAGATGTTATGCTAAGGGCAGTCAGATAGATAAAAGGAACCTGATGACGTTTCTCTTTTTGAAAACAAACTTTATTGTCAAATGAACTGTTCTAAAAGTTCCATTCAAGAGGAGAATAAGAACTCACCTCCTATCACTCCGTTAAAATTAAAGCCTTTACCAAAAGCTGCAGCTAGAAAGGAACAACCTAAAAATAATAAAAGAAAGCGTCATACAGCAATCTTGACAGATACGCCTGTAAAAAATGCTCTTGAGGAGGAACAAAATAATACAAAAACTGCCAAAAGAAGGATTGGTTCAAAAAAAGAAACAAAGGCCAAAAACAAAAAAATGAAGGAAATTGATGAAGATTGTATCGATTCAGACGAAGAGGACTCCTTTTGCCTCTATTGTATGGACAAATACAAAAATAGTGCTTCGGGGGAAAACTGGATACAATGCTCAAATTGCAAAATGTAGGCGCATGAGGCTTGTGCTGACAATCCTGGTATTTTTTTTGTTTGTGTTAATTGCGAAAGCAATTAATGTTTTTCTTACACTTAGGTATTTTAATGTTTTTGTACGTATGTTATCTACAGTTCATATTAATGTATTTAGTTATTTAGATTTACGCCTGTATGATTGTATGTATTTTTTTTAGATTTTTTGATAAAATGTTTTTACATTTTAATTAAAAATGTGTTTTAAATTATTTTTTTTTTGTCTGCGTCAACCAACCCCAGGTAGTGCGTTAACCAACCCCGTGACGGGGCTGGTTGGCGCACAGTGACATACATGTTTCCTTCTCAAATTGAACATAAAGTACAGTCTGCAAGATATTTATTTTTACAAAATCTCTTGCCCAAAAGATTAGATTTTCGTACATTGAGCAAAAAGTTGTAATAAATCTTTTAATTTAGCATCTAGGTACAAAAATGTAAAAAATGCGTCAACCAGCCCCGGCCTCCCCTAGTTCAGCAGCAAGTACTAGTGTTTTGTTTTGATAGTGGGAGTAGCCGAAAAGTGGTACGAGAGACAAATCAAATCGAGAAGAAATACCTCTTTGATTATGTACAGTCCAAGAGAGTAAGTTACAAGAATTATCATTATAAAAATTATTTGTGACACCAAGTAAAAAAACTATACTTGGGTCTCAGGAGATTATTGTTGAGAGAAAGAGAGGAGAGAGATTTGGAGTTTATTGAACGAGTTCTGGTCAAAGGAAGCCTGGCTTATGTTTTGGAGAAATAGTTGCTGGTATCCTGCTGGATTGTTTGCTGAGAACGGAGAGGGCTTTGATTGGTAGCCTAACATAATCAACAAGGAGGAGCTGTTTGGGTCAAGAGGAGACATCATTGTGTGTGAATCAAAAGGTCAGTCAATAACCTATGTGATAGATTTTTTTTTATAATCAGAAGTAAATTTTTTTTACGTAAAAGCATATGATTCCAACATTTCAAAAATTTAATAGGAAGTATAAGTAATTTTGCGAATACCAAATTTGTTTGTTTAGCTGGGTTTATTAATGGTATCAAGAACAAAGCGATAAATATTTGTTTGAATTAGATTAATTTATATGGTAAAAGTTTTTTTTTGGACAGTTATGCCCACAGAATTTAATTGATAAATTTACAGAACATTGCTTTTGATAATAAAGGTAATTGTATGTTTTTATTTATGATTTTTCTATTGATTTCCTTTTCCTATTTTATCCCGATAAGGATCAACTAAGAGATACTGAAACCACGAGAGAAGATAAGTATAACATAACATAATTTAGACATTGTTTTATATTATAAAAAGGCACCCTGAGATTCTTTCTTAATTTTTATGTATGATTTGCGTTAATTAAATAATTACTCAAGTAAATAATAATAATAATATATCAAAGTAATAAGAAGCAGATCATAACACTATGTAAAATTCATGTTTAGCACTAAGTAATTAGCACAATCTAGCTTTGGCACTTGTTTCTCGGCTAGAACATTTCAGTCTTCGCAAAACGAAAACTCCGACTAATTTATATATTAAACAATATTTTATTGACTTTCACAATCCTATCGTTTTATAGATAATTTCAGTTATGGATATTTCGCAAATTTATTTGCATATAATTCGATAGTAGTTAAAGGTATTCGCGAGTCTCGAGTTCTACATAGAATCCGCTTTGTGGAAAGCACCTTCCATCCACCTAATAGACAAAGGTGGCCGGCGATCTTGAGTCGAGTGTGAGTGTATGCGAGGAGGTGGGCGTGCGGACATTTAACAAAATGAAAAGTCGGTCCGGTGAGCGGCGACTTTGATCTCACTAATGTCTGTTTTCAACAATCCGAACCTACACCTGATTTCGTCACCATTCAATGCGAGCGGCAAACTAAATTGGAATGGCATTTTGAACATTCCCAAATGAATTTATTGCCTTTACAAAACGAGCTACTTTTGCAGGACGCAAACTTATGATCCTCTCGCCATTGTTAGCTTTTAAATTGATGTTCATTAACTCATACGCGTAACTCATAACGAGACACTAATGGAGTAAAATGGCATACATGTCGCTTTTTTTCGTAAGAAACGCACCTTTTGAACCTTCACGCCTCATTCTATATATGTACTAGATTTTTAAATATAATTAATTGTTGACGGAGTTTCGTTAAAAAGTTAAAAAACAAAATATTTTTTTTAATTTTTCAAAAACTTTTTGACAGCGATTTTGCCAACATAGACATATACATCATAGGATAGGTAGGTTCACAGAATCTCTGACTGAACCATTTCGGTCGTTAAGAGCATCTTCACAGAGAATGGTACTAGATATAAATGTAGGGATTCCTTTAAAGACAATCGTAATAAAAGTCCGTTTGATGTTTAACAGTTTTAATTAATAAAATAGATAACTAAATTATTGATGCTATTAAATTGACGAAACGTAAAAGTGTGTAATTGCGACCAAAATCTTACGTGTTCTTATTCTTACAAAAAAGAAATGTATTTATAGATAATTTGCGTCTAATCAATATAATACCCGTCTTAATTCGTCTTTTTCTAAGTATTATCCCTAAGATCGCGTCTGTCGTCGCTGTGATGTTATGATCGACTGAATGTATTCGTTGTCTTTCCCTACGCTAAAATAAGCCCTCTTAGGCTAATCTCCTTTTTCCTGTGAAACAACCCAATTAAAATTGGTTCAAAGCATATACCGACATCTTCCAATAACCCAAAATTACAAAAATTAGTCAAGCTAGCTACTTCGCTACTTGTTGATCTTTAACGATCGAAAATAAACACAACGATTAGTTACGCCCACACAGCTGCCCTAAGGGACGGCCGTTCGTTTCGTATTTCTACTAATAATCAAGGAAAAATGATATGCAGGGAAATTTAAAATATAAGGTAAACTATTTACAATCCTACATAAATGTTCAAAAGAGCAAATATATGTGTTGCACTAGGTCAAGCAACCCGACACCTACAAGGATAATAATTGACAACCTAGAACTGGAAGGTGTCGACACCTTCATATACTTAGGCTCGCTGCTGACTAAAGATATCAATGTCAGTGAAGAAATTAAAAGAAGAATAGTGCTCTCCAATAAGTGTTACTATGGCTTAAGAAGACAGATGACCTCAAAAATACCTAGAAAAATTAAATTGAGTGTCTACAAAACACTAATAAGACCAGTGCTAACATATGGTTCAGTAACTTGGTCACTTAAAAAGAATGACCAAGAACTGCTCAAACATTAAGGTACCACGCCTTAGATGGATAGGTCATGTAATCAGGGGAGATGAAGATGCCATAGTCAGAAAAGTTTTCGACCGAAGAGGGCCGATAAGACAACGAGCAAGAGAAAGACCGAGACTTAGGTACCAAGACAACTTAGAAAATGATTTAAAATCTATTGGAATTAGAGCATGGAGAAGAGTTGCCAGTTGTTCTGAAGAAGGCTTTGGCTCATAAAGACCTGTAACGCCACTAATGATGATGATGATGATGAATATGTTTCAACAATCCTAACCTACACCTGATTTCGTCACCATTCAATGCGAGCGGCAAACTAAATTGGAATGGCATTTTGAACATTCCCAAATGAATTTATTGCCTTTACAAAACGAGCTACTTTTGCAGGACGCAAACTTATGATCCTCTCGCCATTGTTAGCTTTTAAATTGATGTTCATTAACTCATACGCGTAACTCATAACGAGACACTAATGGAGTAAAATGGCATACATGTCGTTTTTTTCGTAAGAAACGCACCTTTTGAACCTTCACGCCTCACTCTATATTATATGTACTAGATTTTTTTTACCTTCTTCTTCTTCTTAACGTGCCCTATCAAGTCCCCTTGACGTTGGCGATTAACATGGCGAAACTGTCTCTGTCTCGAGCTATTCTAAATAGGTGTTCTGCTTTCTTTATTCCTGTCCACTCCCGGATATTCTTCAACCAAGAGGCCTGCTTTCTACCAATTCCTCTCCGTCCTTCGATTTTACCCATCATAATAAGTTGAAGAATATTATACCGGTCTCCCCTTACTACGTATCCAAAATAGGCCATCTTTCTATATTTGATGTTATCAAGCAGCTCGCGGGTAGCATTAAATGCTACCCGCGAGCAAATTTTGCTCTCTTAAGGACTGCCACATTTGTCAGCATAGCCGTCCATGGTATTTTTAGAATACGTCTGTGCAGCCACATTTCAAAGGCACAAACGGTTAATGGTGGATATTTTTAATGTCCATGCTTCGACACCATACAAGAGGACTGACCAAATGTAGCATTTAATCATGCGCTTTCGAAGTTGAAGTTGCAAGGTATCATTACAGAAGAATGACCTCATTTTTAAAAATGTCGTGCGGGCTATCTCGATTCTACATTTTATCTCTTTATCTGGATCTAGTTGTTCAGTAATATGGCAACCAAGATATTTAAAACTGGGTACTCTTTGAATCATATGACCATCAACATATAACCGTGAATCTTGATGGGCCAAACGGCTAAATACCATGTACTTTGTTTTTGAACAGTTTATATTTAGGTCAAAATCTCTTCCCACTCTGTCAATGGCATTTAAAAGGTGTTGTAATCCATTCATATCATCACTTAAAATAACTGTATCGTCTGCATATCTGATTGTATTTATCAGAATTCCATTAACCTTCACACCCCATTCCAAATTATGCAGCGCTTCCTTAAATATTCTATCTGAATACAAATTGAACAACAGTGGGGACAGTATACAACCCTGTCTGACGCCTCTTTGTATCTTGCATATTTCTGTTGATTTTCCATTTATGCAAGCTGTCGCTGTTTGACGCCAGTATAATTTTTCTATGATTCGTACATCTTGACTATCAACTCCTTTATCCTTTAGTATTTTAATTAATTTGTGATGTTGTACTCGATCAAAGGCCTTCTCATAGTCAATAAATACAGCAAAGACGTCTTTCCTTTGATCTCGGCATTTCTGCAATAACACATTTAGTGCAAAGAGTGCGTCCCGGGTTCCCAGTCCATTTCTGAAGCCAAATTGTGTTTCATCCTGGTCTTCTTCACATTTATCTCTGATTCTACTGTGGATGATACGTAGAAAGATTTTCAAGGTGTGGCTCATAAGGCTTATCATTCTATAGTCGCTACAGTTTTTCGGACGTTGTTTTTTTGGTAGGATTTTTTTACCTAAGTGATATAAATAAAAAAATAAATTAATAAAAGATGGTTTTGCTTGTTTTTGATTCAGAGGGATGCACAATCGCCGGACAGCTGTTTCCACCATTTCAGGCTTCATCAACAGCGCTAGCGTGCACTCCTCTAAATCGAAAAATAGCTCAACCATCAATTTAAGGGGAATTTGAAAGATCATTCAAATTCCCATTCGGACGCGATCCATTAAAAAAATTAATTGTTGACGGAGTTTCGTTAAAACGTTAAAAAACAAAATATTTTTATTAATTTTTCAAAAACTTTTTGACAGCGATTTTGCCAACATAGACATCATAGGTAGGTCCACCGAATCTCTGACTGAACCATTTCGGTCGTTAAGAGCATGTTCATAGAGAATGGGACTAGATATAAATGTTCAAAAGACCAAATATATGTGTTGCACTAGGTCAAGCAACCCGACACCTACAAGAATAATAAATTGACGACATAGAACTGGAAGGTGTCGACACCTTCATATACTTAGGCTCGCTGCTAACCAGAGACGGCTCTAGTTCATGTAGCGCCCGTGTGAAGTCGATACCCTGGCGCCCTTTGGTAGACGCGCAGTAAAAATGGAATAGTCGAATCAAGGTTGCCAGGTCAAAAAACTAAAAATCACCAGACAATCGCTTCAAAAGTTGCTAGATTTTGCTAAAAATCACCAGATTGTTACGAGTATGCGCAGTAACGAAAAATATGATACTGCGCATAATTATACGTTATTGCGCATGCGCGTAACCATTCGAGAACGGTATGTGAAGGGTTGGAACGTGTATCGTAACAAACCTAATGAAACAATTAGAATAAAAATTATTACAATGTAAGTTGTTGCTTACAAGGCCGCGTCCCACCATCAAATAATTAGATCAAACTGGTTTTAACAAACTGAAAGTGACAGTTAGTGACATCACATCCTGAGTGTTCATTGTGGATAATAATGAAAAATTTTAATTTTAAATAAAGTACAAACAAGTTAGACAACTCAATACAAAAAATTTGATCAAGACTGATAGTGAGAGCACGATTTTTAGAATTTCAAAAAAACTGCAATTGTGACGTCACTTTGACGTACTTCCGGAGTTTGTTCAAACTGTTTGATCAAATTATTTGATGGTGAGACGCGGCCTTAAGAAAAAATAAGAAGTTCTTTAAAACGAATTTTTGAAAAGAACAACGATTTTTTTTGTAAAATATAATGTAAAATGTAGGTGTTCATTTTTATGAAAGGTACTGAAAATCCCGACAATGTAGATTACTTACTATTTAAAACTTTTATGTCGTAAACTTGGCCTAACAGACCATCTTTGTTTCAACAAATCTTTTTGTTGAAACACCTAGTAGAAAAAATAGTTAGTAATTAATGTAATACGTATACCTACCTTTGAGATTTTAGTTTAGTTAGATGATCAAACCAACACAAAACGTGACAAAACTACAAATATGAAAAACAGTAAGCACTTAAAAACTCTATAGCGTACACATGAAAGATAAAACTGATAAATTGAAAATTGATATTATGTTGATATTAACTGAAACCAAGACATAAATTAGAAGGGCATGAACACACGCAAGAATAGCATAAACTTCGGGAAATCCCCGGTTGAACATCACAGAGGCGGATCATTTTATATTACAAATTAGACTTTTTGTATGATATGAATATTAGGCAATTCTTAATAACGAATAACAAACATAAATAATATAATCGTACTTTTTAAATTTTAAAATAAATTTATAATATGTAGGTGAGGTCAAAAAATCACCAGATATTAAGCTTTTTAAAAAAGTTTTCACCATATCACCAAACGGCTTACAAAATCACCAAATCTGGTGAATTTTCACCAGACCTGGCAACCTTGAGTCGAATACCTAGTACTAGTACATAGAGTATTAGAGGATATTAGCTACGCTTATAATGTAAACAAAATCCAGATGCAAATAGTGCAATATTAAATAATGTCGGGAGCCAATAGGTATTCACAGCGTCAGAACAGCCTACCCAAATCTGTTAAAAATATGTAATTAAAAAGGAACTTTTTTATCTATGAGGTAAGCAAGTAAGGTTGAAAATTGGTTGAGGAACTTTGACAAGTTTCGAATAGACAAAATTTGACAAAAGAACACGAGGGAGGGCAGGTGTGAAAAATTCTGCGATTGCCTCGACTTCTTCTGCTACAGTTTTCGCAGTATTAATGAACTCCACAAAAGCATACTCATTGCGTAATTCAGACAAACTTATTTTTTCATGATCTATCATTTTAGTTCTGTCGCCAGGGGGGGTACAACGGCCTCCTTAATTCAGATGGACTTACCCAAGTTTTTTTTATATATTTTGACCCGTAGAATACGAATTTTTTGGGTAACAGTTGATCCGGATGTCGATAAGATTGTTATAGACAAAGAACTTGAGGAATTACATAACAGCGACTTCTCGCAAAACAAAACATCTTTTTGTATTTTTTGGGTCATTTTAAGCAAAAAATATTCCTACAAGTTTTTTCGTAGAATGCATAGTTTTCGAGATAACCGCGGTTGAACTTTCAAAAAATCGAAAAATTGCAATTTTTGAACCCGAATAACTTTTGATTAAAAAATGAAGTAGCAATTCTGCTTACCGCATTTGAAAGTTTAAGTCAAATTATATCGGTTTTGATTAGTTGAATTGCTAAAAATTAATTTTTTTATTGTTAAAGAAATCTATAAACACATAGTGTTTCCCGTACCTAATACATGCGTTTTAACGCATGCTACGTAGAAATTGCCTCGCTTGCACTTGTAGCTACCCTACCTACTCGTTCGATTTTAAATGAGAAATCATTGAAAACATCACTCACATACTAGGTGTTTATAACTTTGTTTAACAATAAAATAATAAATTTTTAGCAATGCAAATAATCAAAACCGATATAATTTGACTTAAACTTTCAAATGCGGTAAGCAGGATTGCTACTTTATTTTTTAATCAAAAGTTATTCGGGTTATACGAAAAAACTTGTAGGAATATTTTTTGCTTAAAATGACCCAAAAAATACAAAAAGATATTTCGTTTTGCGAGAAATCGCTGTTATGTAATTCCTCAAGTTCTTTGTCTATAACAATCTTATCGACATCCGGATCAACTGTTACCCAAAAAATTCGTATTCTGCGGGTCAAAATATATAAAAAAAACTTGGGTAAGTCCATCTGAATTAAGGAGGCCGTTGTACCCCCCCTGGCGACAGGACTATTTTTACGGCTTCTGACAATACGACATCTGACTTTTGAAGAGCTTTGCTAACTATACACCTATTTATCTTGCTTAAAATTTCAAACCAAATAAGCAAAGAGCAGATGAATTTAAATGACTTGCCAATATTGAATATAGTTGCCATATTTCTTGACTCTGCATATTTGGTGTTATCAGGATATATTATGCTAAACAAGCATCATACACTTTTCTTTTCCCAGATTAAAACGGAGAGCTTTTACTGCTTCAACCCTGCTCTCCCATCGAGTATTTGAGAGTGGTTTTAGACTTAGTTGGCACTTCTTTAGCAAGTATTTGCCAGCATGCTGTTGACGCAGAAAAAAACATAAGTTTCTTGTACAATTGAAAAGAAATTGACAATTTTTACATTAAGTGTTATAAAAACACTTATAAGACCAGTGCTAACATATGGTTCAGAAACTTGGTCACTTACACAGAATGACCAAGAACTGCTCAAACACACGCTTAGAGAGGAGAATCCTAAGACGAATATATCTGGAGGCATAAAAGAACAAGGTTTGTGGCGCAGGCGTTACAACTTTGAGTTGTATAGAAGTTTTGAAGAACCTGACGTTGTAAAATTCATTAATACCGCATTTATACTCAGTCCTCTTGGACAGAGAAGTGGGCAGCGTGAATGTGTAAATAGCTCACTCGCGCTGCTGCTCGTCATGCTATTGCCATTGCACCTACATACCCAAAGAGTCGGTTTTTGTGGCGGAAGTCAAAACAGAGGCAGCGCGAATACGAGTGGGTATTCACATTCAGCTACTCTCTCTCGCACTTGCCGCCGGCAAACCGGCAAGTGAGTAAGGGAGCAAGACGATTAGTGTTGCCCAAATGCAAGATAGTCTTGGTCTTGGTCTTGCGCCAGTACACCTGGTCTTGGTCTTGGTCTTGGTATTGCGCTCCCGGTCTTGGTCTTGGTCTTAGTCTTGCAGCAAGAGTCTTGCAAGTCTCGCAGTTGCCCATTAGCATATTGCATATCTTAGAACAACGTAACAGAGTAGGTACATTTTAAGATTGAATATCATAGCCATAGGAAAAACCAACCAAATTAATAAATATCTGACACCGGGTGGGGTTTGAACTCACGGTGTAAGTGATCCGTGCCCATATTCTAACTAACTAAAGTTTATTAGAAACATGCATTTTTTAGTGTATTTGCTATTCACTATCTGTGATTTGAAAAGCATTCAATTCGGTGACAGATCTGCACAGTATGTTAATGCCAGTTCTAATTTTTATCCACTACGTTGGGTTGGACAGACCAGTATGGGTTTCAGATTTTATGGCACGTCAGCTGCTTCACAAGCAGAGTGAAACTTACTCTTCAATATCGCACTTGTTAGCCTTATAAGGCTATATAGCCGTATTCTTTAACAATATCGCTGGAAAAATATTGTTGCTAGACAGGTAAGGTATCATTGTATACCGGATACCGGGTATACCAATCAAACGTTGTTTTTTTCTCAAAGTTCGCATTATTTTGTGGAATATTCTAGCATATAAAATACTGAAATTAAAACCCAACTATAGTCTAATATTTTCTTAACATTCTGTTTTTGATTAATTCGCTTATGTTGTATAGCAAAAACGTTAGGTATTTTATCAACTAGCTATGTTTTTCATTAATACAGGGTGTTTTTAAATAAGTATGGCAAACTTTAAGGGGTAATATCTAAACAAACGAGTCATGTGAAAATGACGTATGCATGACTTTTACGTATGCATGCCCATGGTGAATATTAAATTCTTAATTGTATGTCAAAAATGCGCAATAACTACCTCATAAAACTCACCAAATTTCATTTGCATATCTCAACCGGTTTTAGAGCAATAAACAAATCCTCAGTTTGTAAGAACAATTTTAATACCCCTATTTCGGAAACTAAGCATTTGCGGACATACCCTCCTATTAGAGGTGAAACTCACAAAGTGCACTTTTTTGAGATTTTGACATTTTCATCAATTTGAACTCAATACGGTACTGTCCAGCTCTGAAGAAATCAACTGGGGCTCTATTCTAATTGCTGAGAGAATTTATGGTATACTTCACTAAGTGCATGATTGTGAATTTCGGTTTCAAGGTAAAACCCATTAAAACTTATTATTGCCCTTAGTGAATTTTTCCTTACAATCTGGAGTGCCGAATCGGTAATACATATTATTTAGTGATCTTTCAAACAATACATTATTAAACATAACTGTTTATTATTTTTGTGTTCATTATCTATTCGGCGATTGATTAAAGAAATGAGCTTAAATTATTTCTTTGTAGCAACTATTTTACATAATCTATTTTGCGATCAAGCAGGCGACTTGTGTGTTATATTGTATTGTTGAAACTGTATATTATTCGTGTGCATTATCTGTTCGGCGATTGATTAAAAAAATATGGGTTTAAATTTCTTTGTAACAGATAGCCTACACTTACATAATGGGTAACATTATCTATTTTATGGTTAAGCAGGCGACTTTTGTGGCTGTCGCCGAAAATAATGGCATTTATTTTCAAACAACGAAACTTACTGTTCATTTTTTAAAGAATAGACTGTTATTTTTGATAGATCATTAGTAGTTGTAAGTCAGCAAAATTTTGTATAGGTACCTTTGTATGTATAAAATGGATGTTGATATTTTAACAGTAACATTACTTCTGTTTCTATCACATGTGATTTTCTATAGAGGCAACTGTTTTGTATAAACTTATTTATGTACTTAATAATTATTTATTAACATTGTATTCATTACCTATTTCATTTTGAATCCCAACGTCATGATACTTTATGGAGATAAATTCATTAACTTCTCAATATCCAATAATTGTGTTCATGGAAAAACTCATCAAGTACAAAGTGTAGCTATTGAATTTTACCTCTAATAGGACATACCTATGTTTATAAATCAAATCAAACTGTCATTATTTTTCGTGCTGAATTACCCTGTAAGGTTACCATACTTATTTAAAACACCCTGCATTGATGAAAAACATGGCTAGTTAAAAAAGTACCTAAGTTAAAAAACGAATGAATTAAAAAACAGAATGTTAAGAAAATATGTATTTAAAAACACAGTTTGATTGGTACACTCGTACCAAAAACCTGGACAATTAAGTTCAGAGCAAAGGAATCGTCTGCTGTTAAAGATGTGCAAAATATTTTATTCTCCTATATACTCCCTAAAACGACTTTCAGTTCTAACCGCAAGACGCAAGAGTCTCGCAGGCTTAGTCTTGTTCTTGCTTAAGTCTTGCATGCTAAGTCTTGGTCTTGGTCTTGCTAAAATTAGGCGGTCTTGGTCTTGGTCTTGGTCTTGCGAAAACGCAAGAACAAGACCAAGACTGCAAGACCAAGACCGATTTTGGGCAACACTAAAGACGATGCTGTTGTCACATTCCTTTCTTGTGAGTCGTTCGGTAATGAGCTGTGAGGACATTGGCGAGGAACTGATGTAAACACCTCACTCGCGTCGATATCATATTTCGGGCAATATTTTCGTCAACGGCAGCAGCAGTGGCAATAGCAGAGTATAAATCCGGCGTAAGGTAGCACGCCTTAGATGGATAGGGCATGTAATCAGGCGAGAGGAAGATGCCATAGTCAGAAAAGTTTTCGACCGAAGAGCGCCGATAGGACAACGAGCAAGAGGAAGACCGACACTTAGGTACCAAGATAACTGAGAAAACGACTAAGAATCTGTTGGAATTAGAGCATGGAGAAGAGTTGCTAGAGACAGGGGCGAATGGGGGATTGTTCTAAAGAAGGCTTTGGCTCATAAAGAGCTGTAACGCCACTGATGATAATGATGATGATGATGATGAATGTTTGTTCCAACAATCCGAACCTACACCTGATTTCGTCACCATTCAATGCGAGCGGCAAACTAAATTGGAATGGCATTTTGAACATTCCCAAATGAATTTATTGCCTTTACAAAACGAGCTACTTTTGCAGGACGCAAACTTATGATCCTCTCGCCATTGTTAGCTTTTAAATTGATGTTCATTAACTCATACGCGTAACTCATAACGAGACACTAATGGAGTAAAATGGCATACATGTCGCTTTTTTCGTAAGAAACGCACCTTTTGATTCACGCCTCAGTTGTATAGATACTAGATTTTTTTAAGATGTAAATAAAAAATAAATTGTTGACTGAGTTTCGTTTCCAACATAAAAAAAAAACAAAATATTTTATTAACTTTTTAAAAACTTTTTGAAAGCGATTTTGCGAACTGCCATTTGCTAACTTTAAAATTGTGCTAAACTACATAATACATATTGTTATGATCTGCTTCTTATTAATTTTATATTAATTATTATTTATTTGATTAATTATTTAATTGTCGCAAATCATACATAAAAAAATGAATAAAAAATCTCAGGGTGCCTTTTAATAATATTAAAAAAAATCTAAATTATCTTATGTTATACTTATCTTCTCTCGTGGGTTCAGTATCTCTTAGTTGATCCTAATTGGGATAAAATAGGGAAAAGAAATAAAGCCAAATATAAAATAAAATACAGAATTTTCTTTTATTTATCAAAATCGATACGCTAAAATCTATCAGATCTAAAACCTGTGGACACAGATGTCCGAATGAAATTTCTACCATTTAAATTTATTCTAGTTAAAAAATATTTATCGGTTTGTTCCCGATGACTTTGGTACAACAAAATAAACAAAACCAAATTTTGTATTCGCAAGATTAGCTATACTCCCTATCTACTTTCTGAAATATTGGAATTTCATTTCCTACGCTTTTTACTCAAAATTTTAGTTTCCGAACATAAAAATATCTTTCACATAAGTTGACTGACCTTTTGCTTCAATCACTCTGATGTCTTCTCGTGACCCAAAACAGCTCTCCCTCGTTGACTATGTTAAAGGCTACTCATCAAAGCCCTCTCCGTTCTCCAGCTTCAAAACTATCAGCATACCAGCACCAATTCTCCAACAAGCCGGGCCTCTTTTGGCACGTACTCGATTCAAACAAAACTCCAAAAATTCTCTGCTCTCCTTCTCACAATAATACAAAATCAAAGAGGTATTTCGTCTCAATTTGATCTGTCTCTCGTTCCACTTCTCAACACTATTCTCCACTATCAAACAACCACTGGTACTTGCTAACTATCTATCCACGAAAACGTCGAACTGCTCCTCAGCGATGCCAAAAACATAATGACTTCTTTTTCAAACTCTCTCAATCATTCAAACCACTTTTCCCCTTCCAACTTGCCAAGAATCATAAACAATCTTTTCCATTCGACAAACAAACAGTCCTTTTCAAAATTATTCCGACTATCCTAATTACTTTGGGGGAACTATAAAACATTTACTCGTGTTGAAACAAAGATATTAAATTCCAAACTTTCTTTTAAAACCACTTTTCTCGAAAATGATAATTACATCTAGCTGTGGATTCTATAATTTCCGTAGTAAACAATCTTTTTCCATTTTAAACCTAAATATATCGTCCTTTTCACTTTCATTATTCACAAAAGTCTTTAATGGTTCATCGGAAAACTCATTAAAAGAGAAATCCACTTACATCCAAACTAAATTCTAATAAATATTTACAGCTCAATATACAGGGTGTATCAAATTTATGTGCCCGCGTTATTTAAAAAAAAATTTAATTTAATTTTCATTTTGCTTTTGATTGATAAATTGAAAACACAATAATATATATTATTTAAAAGTGTTTATTTAAAATGGCGAACAGCCGAAACGTTTAAGCAAAATAGTGTCTTATTTATAACATAACAGACCAAAAACCCAGGAATTAAAAAAGCATCTACTTATTTAAAAATTTACGGTCAGCAGATAAGCAATGATATATTATTTGTGGTGTATTTTACTTTTAGTATATTTCCATCGATGTTTATCCTTTGAGTTCCACTCTAATCCTTTAAATGCGTACTCCATGACTGTTAGGAATAGATTTGGCGACAGAATATCTCCCTGTCGCGTCCGATTGTCAATTTTGATTTTCTGTCGTGCAACGAAGGCTTACAAAGCGCAACGAATAATATTTGTATATCTGTGGTCTATTCTGCATTCTGATAGTGCTTTTAAGATAGCGACTGTTTCGACTGTATCAAATGTTTTGTGGAAGTCGACAAAAATAAGAACAAGTCGTCTCTTGTTCTGTGGCCTGATCATAATCTTGCTTGTCATCAGTATGCTTAAAATAGCCGACTTAGAAAAGTCAGAGTTACTATGCTGCAGTTCTCTAACATAGAGACCTCAAAAGAATTGTGACCAGTTGGAGAGCAGAGGCATAGAAAAGAAGATGAAAATATCTGGAGGAGTCCTATGTTCAACAATGGACAAATTAATCAGGGTTGATTGATACCACGAGATGCTACTCACGGGTCACATCTACAAGTAAGCGATGCGCGACGATTGATTAAAAAATATTGATATTTGGCTGATATGAGGTTTCTTTATTGTTGATAAAACTTTGTTTTAAAGAATAATTATACAATTTCATTTTTTCTTTTACTCTTCCATTCATTTTAATTTTATCTTTAGTATCATGCTGTATATCGACACCTAGACCTAGAGAATTAATTTAAAATGCTTGACTTATTCTAGATGATCATCATCATCATCATCATCATCAATGGTGCTACAGCCCTATGAAAGAGCCTCGACCTTCCCAAGTCTATTACGCCAGTCAGTCCTATCCATTGCCAAGCGTTGCCAGTTTGCTGCGCCTATTTTCTCCCATCCTCATCCACACCATCCTTCCATCTGAGTTTTGGCCTATCCCTATTTCTACTTCCCACAGGTTGTTACATAAGGATTCTTCTAGGAGGGTTGTTCTGTTGTGATCTTTATAGATGTCCTGCCCATCTTAGTCTTCCTATTCTTATAAGAGATACTGTGCGAAGATGCAGGTGTTGTTGGCCTTACACTTCGTCCTGGTGCCTTTGTTTCGCGCACTAGTTATAGATCGCTGGTTTTTCCCCTTGGGAAATTGAATTTTCTTTCCTTAGGGAAATGGTTTCACTTTTTCTCTACTTATGCGAAGGATCACCCAAAGCTTTGGGACAAATGAAATATACGAGAAGAACGTTTTTACTACGTCTATTTACCAAAAACAATTACAATAACGAAATTTTGGACGCCGATAGCTTGCTTGCAATAGCTCAATAAACACACTATGAGCACGAAAACAAAAAGAATTGGCGCTAGTTACTGAACACGTATTAAAGAATCCGGTTTGCGCTGAACCGAGAGCGTTGAGCTCCAACTTTTCGACTACTCCGTCTCGCAGTTGCAACTGTACTGTCCCTCGAACACAAGAACACCCCTCAACCCCTATTCATCGCAACCGTTTTTTGACCTTCAAAATTTCCTTTTTTGGTTAAAGTATACGTCAGCTGTCTTTCTCATGAAATGGCCTGGTTGGAAATTTTGGATACCAAAGACTGAAAGATAAAAATTTCTAACTGTGTACTGTGTTGTTATAATTCTTAAGAACGCAGTAGGATTATATTTAGAAAGTTAGTTTCCAAGCAAGTACCGGCATCCGTAAAGATGCCGTAAAGATATAAATTAAATTTTAGGAAAATTAGAAAGTCTATATCTTAAAACTAATATACAGCGTGAGCGAAATTAAACTAAATTTAAACCAATCCACGAGGAAAAATTTCTTGTAGTTGGCTGTATACCATTACAAAAACATAAAATCCTTTATAAAAGGTATATTTGTTAAAATCCCTATACAGGGCTACATCAAAGACAGAACTAGTTTTCAATCGGTTGACCGATCATCATCAGTGCAATCTTAGAATCTACATGCAAGCCACCAAAGTAAAAATAACAGGGTAAAAACCCTTTACAATTGATACGTCATCGGAACATATGACTAAGATGTGAATTATAACATGGATGATTAAGATATCCAATGTTTTTCGCCCGAGGTACCAATGAGCTCTATCTGACAAGTTCACATCATGACTGTATGGAAGCAAGTGATGCACTTGCTTCCATACAGTCATGATGTGAACTTGTCAGATAGAGCTCATTGGTACCTCGGGCGAAAAACATTGGATATCTTAATCATCCATGTTATAATTCACATCTTAGTCATATGTTCCGATGACGTATCAATTGTAAAGGGTTTTTACCCTGTTATTTTTACTTTGGTGGCTTGCATGTAGATTCTAAGATTGCACTGATGATGATCGGTCAACCGATTGAAAACTAGTTCTGTCTTTGATGTAGCCCTGTATAGAGATTTTAACAAATATACCTTTTATAAAGGATTTTATGTTAAGTAAATTTAAACAGTGTTGTTTAGCAACAGATACTACGTCTTTACTACCAAATGTTTGTTTATATCTGTGGTATACCTCGTAGTTGTTTAAATCAAACAGAATACGATGGGCGGGTCACGTACTAAGATCAAGTGACGAAAAACTTCTAAACGCCACATTCTGGGAAAGGCCCGATGGAAAAAGGTCAGTTGGTCACCCAAGAAAGAGATGGAAGGACGCAGTAGCCAGCGATCTACGCAAAATGGGGGTACAGCAATGGGAAATAGCTGCTCAGGACCGACAACAATGGAGGGAAATAGTAAACGCGGCCAAGACTCACATAGAGTTGTAGAGCCAAATGATGATGATGATGATGATGACCTCGTAGTTGTACCTCCTCCTCCAGACACCATTTTTACAGATGCCACCGAATATTCCTCTCAGGATCCTTCGTTCAAATATAAGCAGAAGGTTTTCATCTGCCTTGGAAATGCTCCATGCCTCTGATCCATATGTCGATATGTCAACACTGGTTGTATAAGGGTTTTGTATATGGTTATTTTTGTTTTTTGGCTTAAGTTTCTGCTTCTCATATGTCTACTCAGTCCAAAATAGCATTTGTTTGCTAGGATTATCCTTCGCTTGATTTCTTCCGTCATGACGTTCTCCTTGGTGATCAGGAATCCTAAGTATGTGAATTTGTCCACCACTTCAAAGGTAGAGTTATCAACCGTGAATTGGTGACCAATGTTTCTGGCTCTATTGTTGGATGTTGATGCCATCATCTTAGTTTTCTCCTCGTTTACTTGCAGGCTCATATTTTTTTAGGCATTTGAGAAAGTGGTATACATTTCTTCTAGATGATCATCACCTATATTTATATCCAATTATACGTCTTTATCTTCTGTTATTGTCAATACTTTAGACCTCCTTTTATTTAGTTCTAACTTCCAAAATGCGCCAGTTCTTTATTCGATAAATTTATGTTGTGTTTTTTCGTGATAAGTGTAGCTGCTTTTTCGTTAAAACAAGAATTACAGTGTCATATGTAAAGGAACATTCTTAAATGGCTCTTTATAAATTACAACATGGAAATCAGTAAAAGAAAAAAGACCCTGTACGGGACTGTGACAAATCTAGATAGAGTTTGTCAAACCTAGGAACAAGTTTAAAAATCTTACAATCGTCTTGTGGTGTTATGGCAACTGGAAGATGTTCAGACTTGTTCCTAGGTTTGACAAACTGAACCTGAATTTTCTGGGTATTATAAGCCTATATAAACAAAACCTATACGCTTTCTGCAAAAATTTAATAATTTAGTAGCGTAAAAAATGCAATTTTTTCGATATTTTTCTTATTAAAATAACTTAATATTTGAGATAAAATTACAAAGCTTGAGCAGTCGCCATCTTAAAGTTTTTTTATGTTTTTAAAGATAAAGTTTTGTAATTTTACCTCAAGTACTAAGCTCTTTTGGTAAGCAAAAATCGAAAGATTGCATTTTATACACTAAATTGTTAATACTTAAAAGCTTTATGTAGGCCTATAATAACTAAACAAAAATTCAGACAGGTAGGTACTTGCATTTATGACAGCGAGAGAAATATTTGTTCGAGTTAAATGTCGCAACCATAAACATACTTTTTTAACTCCTTTTTTGTACATTTCTTTATTCATGAATATTATAAATAGTGTGGGACTGACGGCTCCTCTTTGTCGTTGCTCTTTTTTGGATGCAAAGAGTCCTAATTTCATATTTTTACGTAATTGCAACTGTTTATTTTATATGTTTTTAATTGTTCTTATTAAACTCTATAAGATTTCTTACACTTTACCTTTGGGAATTAAATGAAACGCATTATCTAAGCCGATAAATGCAAAATATTATTTACTTTCTGTTCTTGTAATTTTCGTCTTAGTGAATATACTATTTTACACTGCTTTTCCCTTACGAAACCTCTAAGGGATTCTGTAAATTTTGGTTCTACTATTGCTTCAATTCTTCGTCTAAACCTTACAGTACTGAGCTTACCAGATTTCGTTCTACTGTACGTTTTCTTCTGTTTTTGACAAAGAAATTGCCCTTTCGGTCAATATTTTTTCAGCAATTTCATTACACCTCAATTATTTATAATGTGTACAAATTTGGTTTGTTTGGAATGAAGGCTTCGGTAAAAATGCCGTCACCAATAATAGGGAGTATTTATTATACATCTAATTAATGTTATTAAAAACTTTGCAGCTCAATTTCAAAAGAAATACATAAACGAGCCATTACTGAACAATTCTTTGTTTCTAATTAGTCATAATTTATCATCTAATAGTCATAATTATTATCTCATAAAGTTTTATTTTATTTCCTTATAATTTCCCACCAGATCCATAATATATTCATCGCCGCTCTTTCATGATAGTGAGCAGGATTCGCTGCAAGGACTGCCAAGAAATGAAAAATAACGCTTTAGGGAGAACATTCCTCTTATTCGAAAATTTTTGTAATAAAATTAATACTTTATTCCTACGTTTCAGACAGTGACACGTGTTATACTTTTGCTGCGGCTACTATAGTGTAGCTTGTTTGAACCACGTCATTATTGTAAACGGTATAATGTTTTAAGATCGTTAAATCAGAAAGTTTATTTTATTTCTTTGTAGGGTTACTTTTTTTCTTAGAGATCAAACATACGTAAATATGTGAACATTGTTCCTTTTCATAAAATTGGATCTTTAAATTTCGTTAAATTGTTAACGACAATATGGAATTGTGTAATTTTTCCGTACAGTTAGATGTTACTTTTATTTGGGATTAGACACAATTTGGTTGTAAGGTAAGGTGCCCAAATACCGTCGTTCCCTTAAGCAAAATCTTAAATTCTGAAATTTGATTTAGAGTTAAAATAATGGAAAAAACTTATTTACGCAACTCAACTCTATACCTAAGAGTTTTGCTAGTACGATTTTACTAAATAAATTTTCTTTAACCAAAAATAAATGAATAATCAAAATAAGGCAAATTTAGATTATTTAGAAATGGTATCCCAATTCCGTCCCCCGCCCATTCCCATACAAAATCTGTGACGTTTTTTTGCAAAACATGATTTAAACAGTATCTATTAATACTTATTTTATTAAATTTATTGAGATAGGAACATGTTTATACATTTTATATATACAGACATAAATCATAAACAAAATTTTTGATTTAGGTTGAAGATGAACATATATCATGACACCACTTAAAACATTCCGAACACCTGATCCATTTTTCTATTCACTTTTCTTGTCAAAAACGTCCACAACACTAGAAATATCTTCAACACTAGAAATATCCTCATTATCGGTTGACACCAGTGGATGTCAAAGGGGACGGATTTAGGAATTTCGTTATATAAGACATGGCTGCTGCTCGTGACGAGACCAGTAGAACTACACAGCTGTAACAAATTAAATATAATATCCAAAGAGCATTGTACTATTATCAATCGCTAAATAAGTCTAAACTTACCTTGAAGAGTCAATATAAGTATTTAAAATGTATTATTTATTTTGTCATTCCCCGTTAGAGGACAGTCTAACCACAATATACTGCAGATATTTTAATAGATGCAGTTCTTCTTCGTCTCGAGTTGATTCAATTCAGTCTACTTGTAATAGCCTCTTCGACAAAGGGTAGAGACCCAGAAACACTGTGTCAGAGGATGGCAAGAGACTCGAATTGAATCAAAACGAAAACGATTATTTTCTTTTTCATGCTTTACTCGGTTTAGAGTACAAAATGACCAAGTGTTCTTAAGGTATTCTGAGACGCATTGTTGGAGAAGCTCCTCCTAGCGGCGCCGCTTGATACTATGGTATTTCGGTTAACAGAATCCTGACTCTTGGTCGAAATTTATTTTATTTATTTTGTCATTCCCCGTTAGAGGACAGTCTAACCACAATATACTGCAGATATTTTAATAGATGCAGTTCTTCTTCATCTCGAGTTGATTCAATTCAGTCTACTTGCAATAGCCTCTTCGACAAAGGGTAGAGACCCAGAAACACTGTGTCAGAGGATGGCAAGAGACTCGAATTGAATCAAAACGAAAACGATTATTTTTTTTTCATGCTTTACTCGGTTTAGAGTACAAAATGACCAAGTGTTCTTAAGGTATTCTGAGACGCATTGTTGGAGAAGCTCCTCCTAGCGGCGCCGCTTGATACTATGGTATCTCGGTTAACAGAATCCTGACTCTTGGTCGAAATTTATTTTATTTAAAATGTATTACACACTGTAGCAAGCTACTACAAAAATTGTTTATGAAAAATTAAAGAGTAAATGAACAAAACAAAAAATCTACGCCACTGCCACTAGTAAACTGAATCGTTTTGAAGAGTTTCCTTACTCTCTCGCAAGGTTGCAGTACTGTCAATAGAAGTTACAGTGGGGGAAGAATTTAGGACAGGGGACGGATTTTGGGCACTTTACCTTAATGACAATTACATTTTTACTAACACTATGCAGATGCACTGGCAACGCCTACTTCCAACTTAATAATGATTTCTATAAGGAAAACTTTGGATTAGCCATGAGCTCATCCTTGTGGAGATATGTAGATGATATGTTTTCCATTTGGCATCACGGACCAGAAGCATTGGACAAATTCCTGACTGACATCAACAATAAAGAAGAATCAATCAAATTTACCATGGAAAAAGAACAAAAAGCAATTCAAATCTTTTTCTGGATGTGTGGATGTGTTACCAAAGAAGGTACAGGATGAGCAATCGAAGGTTACAGAAAGCCAACCCACACCAACAAATATTTGGCGCGGTGGCGTACTGAGCATGGTTCCGCGGGTTCCGTGGAACCAGGGCCCGGGACCCACAGGGGCCCGCTCTAGCGCACTTTTTGCTTTTTTTGTTTCTAACTTGATGTGGACATTTTGAACCACACAAGTACCTACACAGTACACACTAGGAAATCTAACTGCTTAATAAATTTTAATTTTTGTGTAGGTACCTACTTATAAATAAAAACGAAGAATACCTACCAATATCAAGATCAAAAAATTAAAAAATATATATTTATTAAGAAACACAGGGACTGAATAAGTCCGGAATTGAATGAACTAACTAATTCTAAGCAACTTTTTTTCTATACCGTTTTTTCACTATGTCAATACTTTTCGAGTTATTTGCGAGTAAAAATGTTATGTTTGAACTAAAACCACGTTGCAGGCGGTTTTTCGCAAATCACACAAAAAGTAAATATTTTATCAAAAAAATATTATTAGCAAAAATATAGCTTATAAAAAAGTGAAAAAAATGGTGTATGTATAAGGTCTGTAGACCCATTAAAAGCACAGTTCTTGTAGCTAATGAAAAGTCAGTTCTTACTAGTCAAATTCCAAATCGAATATTTCAACGTGAAATAACCAAAAAATCAAGCACTTTTCGGGGAAAACTAAAATTTTTTAAAGTATTTGAAAAAAGCTTTATTTTTGTTTTTTAAAAGAGTTTCTAACATCAAATGAAAAGTAAGTAACTTACGATCAAAAGAATGTTGGTTCATTTTTTTTTGTTGGTAAAAAAAATCGTGAAAATCACTCCCAATTAGCATCAAAAATTAAATTAATCGTTAGCTCTTCAGAAATTACTTTTTATATTTTAATAAACATTAAATTTTAGTGTTTATTAAAAACTTTGATATACAATGTGTGTTTTTAATGGGCGAGCGGGCCCGCATCCCAACTGGAACCAGGGCCCGCTAATCTCTCAGTACGCCACTGATTTGGCGGATGTATGTTGAAAGGGATATATGTCAAAAAAGTGTAATTTTGGAAAAACGGCTTTTTGTGATTTATGTGACGTAAATGCAATATTATTTTATTTTTGAATAAAATGTGTATTAGCTTCTAAAAAATAATTTATATTAATAAATAATTTATTATTGTATTGTACATTTGAAGAGGTTAGGCGGCGCCTACCTTGCCTACCCCGACGGGCCGCCCCTGCTGTATTTATTTGGTTTGCCGAGAAAAGGCTATTGAAATCTGGGTGTCGCTTGATACCACAGTTAAGCCTTCTGTGGCATCGATATTGCTTATCAGATCGTTTATCAATTCATCATCATCATCATCATTCCTCAAATCCTTGCATCCACTGTTGGATATAGGTTTCCTCCATATTCTCCCATTGTTCTTTATCTTGTGCCTTCTGGTATCCAATTTCCCACTGTCTTTCTCAATTTATCCATCCATCTTTTTGGTGGTCTACCTCGGTGTCTTTTATCTTCACTAGGTCTCTATTCTATGAGACTTTTGATCCACCTATTATCATTTCAATGTGCTACATATCAGCCCATTCCCATTTGGTTTGTGCAATTTTTTCTATGACATCTGTCACTTTCGTCCTCTCTCTCATTATCCTATTTGGTACCATATCTCTTCCTGTTATTCACAACATTGCTCTTTCCAATTCTCTTTGGGTTATTCTCAATTTATTTGCAGAATGTTTCTTCTTCTTTAGGTGCCGTGTCTATATTCAGACGTTGGCCGTCATCATGTTTACAATTTCCTGAAACCTCTCTATATCGGCTGCTGCGCGAAATAATTCTTCTATGTGCAGCCACACCATTGTCTAATATTACGCAGCCATGAAAGTTTCTTTCGACCAATCCATCTCTTTCCCTCCACTTTTCCTTGTATTATAAGGCGAAGCAGATGATATTTAGGTCCTCGAACTATATGGCCGAAGTATTCTGTTTTTCTCCTCTTTATGATGCTTATGAGCAGACGTTCTGAATTCATCATTTAAAGAACATCTTCATTGGAAATGTGCGAAACCCACGATATCTTTAGGATTCGTCGATAGCACCACAATTCGAATGCTTCTATTTTGTTTAACATTGTGGTTTTTAACGTCCATGTCTCACAACCATACAATAAGATAGACCACACATAACATTTCAGGGCCTTCTTTCGAATATTCATCGACAGGTTTCTGTTACATAAAACTGGTTTCCAGGTCATAAAAGCCTTCCGTGATATTTCGATCCTAGTTATTATCTCTTCATCAGAGTCACAATTTACATTTAACCAGCTGCCAAGGTATTTGAAATGATTCACCCGTTCTAACTCCTCTCCATCAAGAGAAAGCTGACCCTGATCTATATTAATCTTTCCAACTACCATCCACTTTTTTTTTGAAATGTTGATTTTAAGGTCTCTCCGATAACTTGCTTCACTGACTAGATTTAGTAGTGTCTGAAGATCTTGTAAAATTTCAGCAAGAATGGCTGTATCGTCAGCGTATCTAATATTTTTGATTACTTCTTCGCCTAACCTTACTACCTCTTTTCTGTCATCCAAAGCCTCCCTAAAGATCCTCCCTAAAGCAGAATGTTTAGTGAAAGTTTCGGAACCATACCGATTATATAGGAAAAAGAGAGGTAATATAAAGAATAATTCGTAAATAGTCTCATATTTGTGCAAATATTAAACGGATATATTTATAATAAGTGTAGCTTTATACAAAAACTTATAAGAAATAGAGAAACTTATTTTGCACAAATTTGGAACAAAGTAATGACAGGATATAATAGATAGGAAAAGATCCTTTCATTTCTACCGATGAATAATAATAATACATTATAAGCCATAGTAGGTAAATAATTTTGTTATAGTATTTTAATAAATCTGATGATACATGTACAAAAAGACCACCAACGCATGTTTACATCTCTATTCATGTTGTTTAGTTGCCGGAAAAACCTTCAATAATATCAATAGCTTTTGTGTTCCCAGCATTTAAATACAACGGCTTGGAAACTAAATGGTACATGTTTAATTCCCCTATTCATACCCAGAGGCGGCTCTAGCCCATGCAGCGCCCGTGTGCAGTAGATGCCTTGGCGCCCTTTGGTAGACGCGCAGTCAAAATGTCGAATAGGTACCTATCTAGTACTAGTACATGGGGTATTAGAGGCATTAGGTACGCTTATAATGTAAACAAAAATCCAGATGCAAATATTGCAATTTAAAGGTTGCGGAACAACCTACATATGATATAATTGTTAAAAGTACACGTTTAAGGCACGCATGTGAAAGTTTGCAGAATGAGTGAACCGAGTTCTGCAATTCACATGAGTGCCTTAAAAATGTACTTTTTAACACGCATATCACACAATATTTTTTCTACAAACGTAATTACAGGACAATATCTACAAAAACTTTTACTTGAACTTGACTGACATTCCATTTTTATATTTTTTTGACATTACATCAAAAATGCCTATACGGTAAATACGAACTGCAGTGCCATAAAATTTTTAAAGCACTAGTGCCTTAAAGTAGCATTTTTAACGCTCGTATGGAGTGCTAAAAATTGCATTTTTAACACGGTTGTAGAAAAAAATATTTAATTAAAAATTAAATTTTTTACCTATGAGGTAAGGTTAAAAATTGGTTGAGGAAATTTGACAGGTTTGAGTCCACGAGTAAATAGTACTTTTAGGAAGGAATTGGTTAAATGAATAAAAAAGAACACCGTTGTGATTATTTAAAAAAACAATAATAATTTATTAACGAATTATTACAGGACGCACATACTATAACATATAATTATAAAAAAAGATACTTTTCGTGCTTTTGCATTATAGAATAATATGATTTACCGCCAACCGTCACTAAACTCATCCATTATTGTACTCATTTGCAGCAGTAAAGTAACACTTTATTGTACTGAAAGAAGAAATTTAATTTACCTGCCGCGATTAATCGAGATTGAATGTAAGTAGTCGATGGCAGTAATCGATTATTCATTTGAGTTAACTTACAATTTATGTACTTTAATTATTAAAAATATTGTACAAAATTAACGACATTGTTAATTAAATTTATGCCAAAAATAAAATTCTGTAGTATTTTGTAATTATATTCATAGAAAATAAATCAAAACTTGACCGAATTAGTAATTATTCAATATGTATTGATATACTATCAATTAAAAATCGAAAGCGGCCATCATGCAAAAGTCATCTGTCATCACTGTCATAAAATTTTTATTAACTCTAATATTTAAAAATTCTTAAATTTTAAATTATAAGTAAGTGTTAACCAATATCAAATTGTTGGCGATAAAATTTTGTATGCACCACGTCAGTAAAGCCTCTTTATCGAACTCGTCTGTTATTCGCCTAGCTCGCTAGTCTCGTTCGGCTCATAATATCAGACTCGTTCGATAAAGAGTAAATTTACTGACTTGGTACATAAATAACTATTACTTCAATTGTTATTTCATGTTCAATACTTACTCGTTATAAATTTGTCAATCGGCTTTGCGACAATGTTGACCTTAGATAATTTTTAATTATTTTTAATTTAGAAAATGATCTTTTACTGTGCGCTACTGTCACTGGCAATGTGAGGTAAATTCTAAGGGGAGTGAACAAATTTGGGAACACTGAAAGTAATTTATTTGCATACAAGTAATTTAAAATATCCAAACCTGTAGTAGAATCCAATGTAATTTTTCATTAATCGTTTTAAAGCATATTTTATGTTAAAAAACAAAGTAAAGGATCCGCTCTTTGGCGCTCGCTGCCGGCGCCCCCAACATCGCGGCGCCCGTGTGCACCGCACACCCTGCACAATAGGTAAAGCCGCCCCTGTTCATACCTATAGATATTTTAACTTCTTTATAATAGACATTCTTGAGGTAATCTTGTTAAAGGAACGTGATTAAAGTTTCTTCAGCAATCATTTGGGTGGAGTGAGGAATGAAACCAACAATTTAGAAATATGGCTTGTCAAAAAGCCTTTGTGGAATCATGTAACAATACGTTTAGCCGTTTGGGTTCTTGAACTAATTTAGTATAAAATTGAATAAATGCCGCTATTTTATTATTATTTATAAATTGATTATATAATTAGGTATACATTTTAGTACTCATACAAAATGATTGTTGTTATAAGGGTGTTCGCCAATTACATAAAATTGAACCATATCCAGATCACATGGAAATATTTAGCAAGAGACAAGAATAACACAACATGGTATACACCATAACAATGTGGCCCTTATTAAAAACTTATATTGGGATCAAATGGCGTCAATCAAAATAGACAATGGTCTAAGAGCAGAAATGACAATAAAAAGACGATCTTGCAAAATGCCCTCCAAAATATTGAAGAAGGAATAAAAATCAACGGAAAATACGTAAACAACTTAAGATGCGCAGACTACACCGTTATTCTTGCGGACAGTGCTGAGGGTTTGCAACGACTTTTGAATATCATAACCAGAGAGGGAGATAGCTTGGGGCTGAATATAAACACATATAAAACAAAAGTAATGGCTGTTACACGTGCACCAACTGCCCACATTAATATTCATATCTATAACAAGCAGATAGAACCCGTGCAAAGACTCCAGTATCTTCGTTGGTGGATAACAAACGATCTTGACCAGTAGGTCGAAATATATGGTCGTATAGAGCAGGGGTGGGCAAAGTGCGGCCCTTTAGACATTTTTTGCGGCCCGCGGAAAAAAGGTGAATTATTTTCCACAAATTTCCAACCTAACAATTGTTTGGGTTTCCAGCGCAGAGTTTGGAAACATTGGAAAATTTGTCACTTGAATAAAGTGTTTTCTTAAAACAAAATAAAGAAGACGAAAATACCGTAAAAGCAAGTATTACAATTACCCAAAAATTTAGAGCGAACAAACCATTCTCAGATGGTAAGATTGTTTAGTTGAAGAAATGGGAATTTTATGTCCAAAAGAATAACAAGAATTCAAAAATATCACCTTATCACGAAGGACTAGGTATCGTCTGAAGACTTGAAATACCGAATAAAAATGCATAAAATAAACTAAATCAATTTTAGAAGGTAAATTAATGTGATATTCAATTGCATTTATAGTCTGGGCTGATTATCGGAGAATAGGCCATTTTTGGGAAAAGTTATTTACCAGCAATTTTATTGCTGGAATCGAAGCTTATGATTACATATATTAATAATATAGGTATGCAAAGTCCGCAGATAGTGTGCTACTTTTTTTATTAACAAAATGGCGCCCCAATCGTGTTTTTTTTTCAATTTTTGCTCCATAACTCCGAACATTTTAACTCTACACCAAAAACACCCTAATAAAAATTGACCGAAATTAAATTCTGCATATAGACATGTTTTTCCCGATCTGCTCCGACGAAAATTTTCCTCGGAAAATGCGGATTTTCCCAACAAAATTTTTAAATTTCAAATAAAGTTTTAGATAAGAAATTATCTACCAATAGTTAAATAACTCGGTGACATAAAAGTTTTCTTGGTTTAGATTATAGTTTCAGAAGCCGGTGAAAATTAAACGAATATTTTAGCAACAATTCAATTGTTAATTAATAATTTACGGTCGCAATAATAACCAAAATAATTATGATACACTGATCAAACTTTGAAATCTTATAAATATAAGTTAATATTTTGTCAACAAAATATAAATTTTTAATTTTTTTGAATAATCTTTAAATGTTTAAAAAAATAGTTATAAACAAATTAACGTTTCTCAGAAAGCTTTTATTATATTCTAATTTTAAAAAATAGGTAAAACGCATATTTCAAAGATCTTGAAAATGAATTCTTTAAAACTTTTTTGCAACCATTTTCAAAGAAGTTATGAAATAGCAAAGTAAACATACGATTACTATGTTGTTTATAATTTTTTTTAATTCTTTCAAAGCGTAAAAGTGAGTTTAAAGTACAAGCTAATTACTTACAAAAAATATCGATTATTAGTTTAATGGTTACATTTTAATTAAAGATTATAAATATTTTTTTTTGCATATAATAACATTTTCACTCGAACATTTTCACTCGTGGCTAATAACTTTTTCACTCGAAGCGACAACCGCCCGCGACGTACAGTAGTTAATAAATAAAATTAAGCTTCGGCTCTGTATCAAGCCTATTTTCGCGCTAAAAATTACAAAAAAAACATGTTTAATCTTTGATTAATATATAACTATTGAACTAATGTTTGATATTTTTTGAGAGTAATTAGTTTGTACCATAAACTCATTTTTAAGCTTTGAAACAATTAAAACAAATTATAAAAAACGGAGTAATCGTATGTTTACTTTGCTCTTTCATAACTTTTTTGCAAATGGTTGGAAAAAAATATTAAAGCATTCGTTTTCAAGACCTTTGAAATACGCATTTTAAGCATTTTTTTTTAAATTATAATATAATAAACAATTTCTGAGAAATGTTAATTTGTTTATAACTATTTTTGTTAAACATTTAAAGATTATGCAAAAAAATGAAAAATTTATATTTTGTCGACAAAATATTAAATAGGCATCACATCTTTATAATCTTTCTAAGTTTAATCAATGTTTCATGATTATTTTAGTTGTTATTGCGACTGTAAATTGTTAATTAACAATTGAATTGTTGCTAACATATTTGTTTAATTTTCACCGGCTTCTGCAGTTATAATCTATACCAAGAAAGCTTTTATTTCACCAAGTTATTTAATTATTGATACATAATTACTTGCCCAAAAAAATTGTTTGAAAATTCGAGATTTTGTTGGGAAAACCCACATTTTCCGAGGAAAATTTTCGTCGGAGCAAATCGGGAAAAACATGCCTCTATGTAGAATTAAATTGGGGTGAATTTTTATTTTAGTGTTTTTGGTGTAAAGTTAAAATCTTCGGAGTTATAGACCAATAATTGAAAACAACACGATTTGGGGGCGCCATTTTGTTAATAAAAAAAGTAGCACACTATCTGCGGACTTTGCATAGCTATATTATTAATATATAGGATCATAATATTCGATTCCAGCAATAAAATTTCTATTCTGGTAAATAACTTTTCTTTGTACTTTACTAATTAGACCAGCGTATTATAACTATTTTTTTTTTCAAAATTTAAAGATTATGCAAAAAAACGAAAAATTTATATTTTGTCGATAAAATATTAAATAAGCTTCTCATCTTTATAATCTTTATAAGTTTGATCAATGTATCATGATTATTTTGGTTATTATTGCGATCATAAATTGTTAATGAACAATTGAATTGTTGCTAAAATATTCGTTTAATATTCACCGGCTTCTGGAATTACAATCTATACCAAGAAAGCTTTGATCTCACTAAGTTATTTAATTATTGATTAATAATTACTTACCTAAAACTTTATTTGAAAATTAGAGATTTTGTTGGGAAAACCCGCATTTTCCGAGGAAAATTTGGTGTAAAGTTAAAATCTTTGGAGTTATAGAGCAAAAATTGAAAAAAACACGATTTTCGGGCGCCATTTTGTTTATAAAAAAAGTAGCACACTATCTGCGGACTTTGCATACCTATGTTATTAATATATAGGATCTTATAATTCGATTCCAGCAATAAAATTGCTGGTAAATAACTTTTCCATGAATTTTGCTAATTAGCCCAGAGTATTAATGAAAGTGTTGATAGAACTGACACTGCTAAATGATTAATATTTATTCGAGCAATTCATACCGATTTTGATATTTATGGAGAACTGTTATCAATGGAATCAATCCATAAAATCTCTAAAACTGGAAACGATATTTTTGAAGTAGTTAGGAAATGTTTGAAAAATTATAAATTACCCTTTAAGCAACTACATAGTAATGCAACAACTGACGGAGCACCAAATTTAAGAGGAGCAAATATTGGAATGTTACGAAAACTTGAAGATTACGTTCGTGAACAATTTCCAGAACATGCTTTATTATTTTTTCAGGGCATAATCCATCAGCAGGTATTGTGCAGCATGTTTTGCAAGTAGACAACGTCATTTCAATTATAACCAATATTGTGAATTTTATTCGTACAAGAAGATTAATTAATCAACTAGCTAAACTATGAACCAAGCTACAGCTACATACTACCTAAATGAAAATGAATACACGAACCCTGTACCATTAAACAGGGGAGTCAAACAGGAAGACACTCTATCACCCAAACTGTTTACCTTAGTTTTGGAGGACGTGTTTAGGAGGACGTGGGAAAGATACTATCTCTTATATTATCGAAACAAGTAGTATCTATAGAACGACAACCGAACTACTAATACTGAAAAGTAGTCAGAAAAATTAGGAAAGACCAGGAAAAACCTTATGATACTATCCCGATTTTGGAAGTATTTTTGGTCTTACATTTAGCTGACTCTCAAAACTAACACCATATTCGGATTTTATATAAATGTTATTTTAAAATAAAAATGATGATATAAATGAATTGGTTGTTACTGTGGTATATATCAGAATGTGGTGTTATTCGACTCATGTGGTGACTTCCCTTCGTATTTCTTTCTTGTCTACGTGCTTCTCGCACATATAGAAATTAACATAGGCTGCCTATATCATGATAGTTTTGTAGCTTCATATAATCTTCCATGGTTTCATTAAAATGACGTGCTATCAAATCCACTAACTATTTTTGTGCATAATTGTGATTGTATTCTAAATGTTGTGCATTGTTATAAAGTTGTAAAGCTCATCTCTTTTCGAATACTCCTGTCCTTTCATCGAATTTTCCATTTTGTAGTTCCTTGTTAATTTCCCATTGTTTTGTGTTGTCCAAATAATATTTCACATATTTCGTTTCAAAATCTATCCAGAGACTTATGTATTTTCCTTGCTTTCAAACCAAATAGATGCTCCATCCGTTAAATAACTTCTTATAGCTTCTATGCAATCTTTAAAGTTACCACTCTCTTCTCTATTTCTTTAATTTCCTTTTCTGTTTCTACCCTATCTTTTTGCAAGGCTCTCTTCAGTTTCCCTTTCATCTTTTCCATCCACGATTCTAATTTCTAATATGTCTTCCAGCGACGGCTCGTGATTTTTACAATAGGGGAGGTTATACCTAACTGTAAAATATCTAGACAAATTTGCACTAGCAAAAAAAATCCGCAAAAAAATCTAATTTAAGGCCCGGCCCCATTTTTTTGACCATTTTTTATTTACATTTTATATATCATCATAATTCAAAATTTCATAATATCATATCATTTTAAAAATAGTTATTGGTCTGGATCCCGGTATGAAAAAAAAGTTGATTAATAGCAAGCTGAAAATTTGTCAATAGCTCAAGGGTGTCTAGGCAAACAAACTTTGATATATAGGAACACTGGAACAGGGGAAGTTTTAATTGTGGAACAGGTTAAAAATTTGGAACGACCAGGCCACGAAAACGGCACATGTATTTTGTCCGACAGAACAGACTTAAACTCTCCGAACAGAGATTAAACTCTCATGCAAAAATCAGACTGCTATTTATCATTAAATGGGCGTTTTAATGAGTGGAACATGTAGAATATGTCAAATGACAGGAATTATGACAGGTGATAAATAGCAGTCTGATTTTTGCATGAGAGTTTAATCTCTGTTCGGAGAGTTTAAGTCTGTTCTGTCGGAGAAAATAAATGTGCCGTTTTCGTGGTCTGACCGTTCCAAATTTTTAATCTGTTCCAAAATTAAAACTGCCCCTGTTCCAGTGTTCCCATATATCAAAGTTTATCCGACTAGACACCCTTAAGCTATTAACAAATTTTCAGCTTGCTATTAATCAACTTTTTTTTCATACGCGGGATCCAGACCTATTAGTCTAATTGTAAAAGTGTATTACCAAAGTTTGTGTCGTTTATTTGTTAACAATTCTATCTCTGTAAGTAGATGTGCATATCAAAATAAATACAGATTTGAAGTTTTGCAGTCCATTCAGGTTGTTTACATTTTTTAAGGTATTCAACTGAATTTTTTTAATTCTAAAAGCGGCCTACTGCGAACCCATGCAAAAACACGGTAAATTACCGATATTTTGCTTTGCATTACAGATATCGGAAAAAGTTATTTGAACAAGTTGTTCCAAATATTATTCTAATCCCACATACCAAATTTCATCACAAAATTCGCACTTTTAGTTTTTTCATTATTTGTAGTAAGGATCCTAAAATCGCAGAGGAGGCTGCTGGCCGATTAGCCGCCCTTGGCTGCGCGGAGCATTAGCAAGTGAGATTTTCCGGCCAGCAGCCTCCTCTGCGATTTTAGGATCCTGACTACAAATAATGAAAAAACTAAAAGTGCGAATTTTGTAATGAAATTTGGTATGTTGGGTTAGAATATTATTTGGAATAACTTGTTCAAATAACTGTTTCCGATATCTCTAAAGCAAAGCAAAATAACAAAGTAAACAAAACAGTGTAGCAACGTGTAAAAAATTTATGGGGAGGCTAAGCCTCCCTTGCCTCTTCTGACCAGCCGCCAAAGATGTCTTCTCTTCCACATTTTCTATTTATTAGGTATTGTAAAATTTGTATTTTCTACCTTCCTCTGTAGTTTTATTTTTAGTTTCTTTAGTATTACTCAATTACTTTTCATCATATGTTTCAACCTCTAAGTCCCTTTAAAATTTACACTTTAACTTTAACGTTATAGATAATATTATATTAAATAATTTGCTACCATACCATTTTAAATTGAAAAGCTTTTTGTTACATCGGCTTCCTCTAAGCTATACAAAAAAGCTCGATGTCAGATGATACATAATAATACTCAAACAGGACTTATGTCAAAAAGTGGTAAGATAAGTATCATCAATGAATATCTGGTGTCGGTTACCAGCCTACACACACAAGATCACCGCATATTAATACATGTGAAAATTCAGCTTAAATCTCTGTTATTAGCTTATCTTGGTATCTCAAAACCTTTCATGAATGATATAAATATTCATAGTGCAGGATTGACTCGCAGCTTCACATCTTGATAATTTTATAATTTTTTTTTAAAAACGATAGTTTAAGACGTTTTATTCTGAACCGATGTCGACGCGGGTTTGAGAAATGCCGTAATCTGAAAATTAACATGCAGGGAACATAATTTTGTGCATTAAATTGCTGTGGTACGTAAAGAGTTGCTAACAAAATATAGTTCATTTTTAAAGTATGTACATAATAATTGACTGCATGGAATGGGGAAAGGCACGCACCGAAAAAACGCGACAGTAATGCAGATACTTCGGTAAAAATTTTATACGAGCCACAATATTACATAGGTAGTTTGAAAGTAAGTTTATTTGACGTTTCGATCTCCACTTCCGAAATGAATTCTAGATACAAAATTTTGGCCCAGCAATAGGTTCTTCATTTATTTTAATAATGATTGTTGTTTATAAATTGGAAGTCAATGTACAATATGTAATAAACCAGTGTCGGCTCGTGACTTTAGTGACAGGGTCGGCAAGGTTTTTGTCTCCGCAAGTATACCATTTAATTAAAAAGCTTCAATCATCATAGAAGATTTTTGGTTTTTATTTTTTTATTTTTTTTTGTTTTTTCACATAGATTTAGAACCTAAACATGTTTATAAATTAACTTTAGTCTATGTTGTTTGCACGTACATAGCAAAATGGGTTATAACATCATCGTAAAATTTATTAATTTGTTGGAGAGATTTTAATAGTTTTTTTCTATTGACATTTGAGAAAAGCTTGACATTCTCTTTTATTTCATGGTGTTTCGACAATACTTTTTGACACTTTTGAGACAAGAGAAATCCCATTCCGTTAAAACAAAAGTTGGTAGCAATGAGAGAATTCATGATAATAATTTATTAATTTCGAAAACAGTTTGTTGCAATGAATTGCAGTATATAAAATCATACATTTTGTAACTTATCCCATCTTCCGAAAATATTTGGATCAGCATATAAAACTTTTAATTAATTTGCTTAGTTTATTTGATTAAAGAATGATGGATAGTTTTAATACACTTGTCTAATAGATATTTTGAAAATTCTTTGGCGTAACTTTTAAATTTTTGCAAATCTTCAAAATTTGAAAAAATGAGTATCTACATATTTGCACAAGTAATAATAGTATCAAAAATTTCAAAATATACATGTTTTTCGAGAACTGTGTCATACTTTTGTCTTTTGTGGGGGTGTTCGGAAATATCAAGCGAATCCAAAACATCATTGCGTATAATATTGAAAAATTCTATCTCTGAGATGTTTTTCCAGCTTTGTTATTCTATTTTTGGAATAAACATTGTCAGTTGACTGATTTTGAACAACATTGAATATCACATCAGTTTGGGTAAACACTTTCTTAAAAATATGTGAAAAAATATTAAAAGAATAATCATTTAGTAAAGTTTTCAAACCGAAAACTTTGCTTCACGGATCGAGATATCATCACTTGCAAAATTGTCGCCTTTATTAATAAAATTAAAAACTTCCAAAAGCTGTTTACGAAAATCTGCTACAGTGAAAACTAACCGAGATTTAAAATTCGAAAAGCTACTTTATTTCATAAATAATTTCATCCCGAGCGCACTATTAGCAGGGTACGTGGCTTGGTACATGCCTTGCTGGTGTCTGCCCATCACCGATCGGCAGATTGCCATCTGCCGGACTCTGTCATTCAAATACGGGTGAAATTGTGGTGAAATGTATAATTGGTTACCTATCGGCTAATATTCCACAGCCCTTCTTACAAGTGAATCGTAAATCTAGGGACGGCTTGCCGTCCCTGTCGAAGCAGATCTTATAAAAAAGAATTCACACAATCGCAATCGGATGCATCGCTGGGATTATTAATTTGAAAAGTTTCTTACTCGTAGATATCACTTAACGTATCGTATTGATCGAATTCTTTTAAAAACAATGAATAAAATTTAGTCTGTATTATCTCACAGATAGTTTTTTTATTTCACAGAAACAAATATCATCAACTCTGATTAAATTAAATATTTAGAAAATCTACAATGTGTCCATAAATGTGTGGGTCGGCACTGCCGACCCTGACCGGCCGTCACTGTAATAAACAATATGTGGAGTTCTATGTAGGTATTGGTCGTAGCTTTTTTTGTTCATGTTCATTGACCCATTGTTAATCTCTCTTTTCTAAACCCCTGTTGATAGTGTCTAATATTTTTCTATTGAATAAAGTAATTGGTTTCTCATGATTTTAGTTAAAATGTCTAAGATCCGAATAGGAGGTCGAAATGTACCCAACTGCTTGCCGGATGAAACATTTTTTTTTATTAGATTTCATGCATTGACAAATATTTCTAGCATGGGTTGCCTATCAAAATCGTGTCATAGCTATCCTAAGGAGGGCACGAAGGGATTGAAATCAATATTCTCATCATTTTTTTTAAAGTATGGTAGAATTATTTTATTTTTAAATAAGATAGGCATATTCAGTACAATTCATAGATTAGGTACTTAAGAAAAAATTTAAGGAAAAATTCTGAAAAATAAGCCAACACTGGCAAAATTTTAAGACACCTCAAAATATAATTAATTTTACAGAAGACATCAGAACTCAAAACGAAAAATTAAAAAAGTGTTATTAGCTTATGAGTTTCTCGAGGTAACACTGTCGAGTTTTAATTAGTTTTATCTAATTTTGACTTTTTGATATCACTCAGAAGTCTAAACAAAGAATTTTTTGCAAAAATGGGTGAAAATCAACATATTTATTATTGTTAAACAAATAATAAGCATAAAACAAAAAATATCTCAAAAGCGTTACCTCAAGGAATGTCTAAAGGAAATATGATAGAAAATTCCAGGTGAGTTGATTAAGTAGTTTTTGAGTTACAATGTCTACAGCCTGAAAAAAGCAGTTTTGACAAAAACGTGTTTAAAGTATTGTCAACTTTTATTTACAATTTCTTTTTTGTCTGTCAAATGGTAAAGTGATGCACACCGGAATATGTTTTTAAATTGCGGAGTAATTTACAAAAGAAAATAAGAACAGCTCTTGACCGTTTCTCACTACGCTCAAGCGGGCTAGCACGAACTTGCTGCAAAGCGAGTGAAAGGTAGGGAGATAGTCCTACCTAATATCCCTACCTTCGACTCGATATGCAGCAGGTTCGCGCCAGCACGCTTGAACGTAGTGAACAACGGCCAACAGCTGTTCTCATTTTCTTTAGTAAATTACTCCGCGATTCAAAAAGATATTCCGGTGTGCATCATTTTACGATTTGAAAGACAAAAAAGAAATTGAAAATAAAAGTTAACAATACTTTAAACGCGTTTTCCTCAAAACTGCTTTTTTCAAAGGCTGTAGACATTGTAACTCAAAAACTACTTTGCCGACCCACCTGGAATTTTGTATATATTTTCTTTAGATATTCCTTGATGTAACGCTGTCGAGATATTTTTTGTTGTATGCTTATTTTTTGTTTAACAGTAATAAATATGTTAAGTTTCTCCCTTTTTGCAAAAAAATTCGTTGTTTAGACTTCTGAGTGATATCAAAAAGTCAAAATTAGATAAAACTAAAAAGCTCGACAGCATTACCTCGAGAAACTCATAAGCTAATAAAATCTTTTTGAATGTTTTGTTTACCATGATCCAATGATGCGTTTTGATGTCCACCGCAAAATTCATTATATTTTGAAGTGTCTTTTAAAAATTTACCACCGTTGGTTTATTTTTCAGTATTTTTCCTTGAATTTTTTCTTGAGTAATCTATGAATTGTACTGAATATGCCTATTTCATTTAAAAATAAAATAATTCTACCATACTTTCAAAAAAAATGTGCTTGAAATATTGATTTCAACCCCTACGCAACCCCTTAAGGACAGCTATGATACGATTTTGATAGGCAACCCATATTGGTTAGTTTGTCTATGTATGAAATTTAATAAAAAAAATGTGTGTGTACTTTGTACGCACGTAAGAAGTTATACTTCTATTATATGATTTAAACGAAATTAATATACTTTTTATTTATATTTTATTTAAATATTAAACTAATTTATACTTACTACTTCTCAAACATTTTTATTAAAACAGTGCCAAAAATTAAAATAATAAAAGAATAAAACACACACAAACACATTAAAAATGCCACAAATGATTTCTGAACATTAATTGTCGGAAATTTTTTTAACTAAATACGTATTTTCTGAAAATAAAATTATATAATAAATATACTTACAATCATAAAATGTATAAACAAAAGAATGTGTGTGTACTTTGTACGCACGTAAGGAGATATTCTTCTATTATATAGGTAATTTCAACGAAGTAAATATACTTAACAGGTTATTTGTATTTTATTTAAAAATTAAACTAACTTTCTTATCTACCACTTTCAAAAAATTTTTATTAAAACAACCAAAAATAAAATAAAACATGAATCGCCCAGGATTCGAACCCGCGTCATTCCAATCTCGGAGCTAACGCCCTAGCAACTACACCAGCGAGGTCCTTCTAATTGACATGTAAGTTTCGGATATAACTACACAACACGGCGACAAATAGTGTAAATATTTTATTGTTTTACTACAGAGAAACACAAATCCAAAAACACAAGAATTATAATAAATAATACATTTACTAAAAACACTAATATATTCTTTTAATGACTTATTTGCACGGATACAGATACATAAACACCTATCTTGAAAGATTAGCAAGGAACTACATACTGTCTGTGTGCGCAGGCGCCCAGATTTATGTACAATTTTACCCTCAATCGAATCGCGCCTAAAGAAGAATATCTTAAAAAAAATAAAAAAATAAAAGTTTTTATTGGGATTCGAACCAGCTATCAGCGCGGCTGGTATATTGGGGTTCATTCGCCTTAAACGCTTCGCCACGGAGGCAATGTGTCATTATGTGCGAAGATCGACTAACTAAACGGATTAAGCTTTTGACATTTTTGAATTAAATTAAATTATTTTGATTTTGAATTGAAATGATTTAGAATTGAAAAAATACAACAAAACATAGAGTAAGAAAACAATATATTAGGTGAACATTGATAGAAATTTTGATGGTAATCAAATTATGTAAATAAAAGTATTACATACTATGTATTTTGGTAGGTTCAAATACACCTATGATACATTTACAATTATTACGTAACTGTTGCTTTTAAAAACTATTTAAATGTCACTACAATTATAAACTTTTTTGTTTCTGTCCTCACAACAATAAAACTAATATATTATACATTTGTTTACCTTCATATTGAACAATTATTTATTATTGACAGATCATTTCAACACCCAATCAGAGCCCGTATAAAGACTAATACCATACTGTCGGTGTGCGCATGCGCGCAGATCAATATAAATTCACCCTCAATCTCAATCGCGCCTAAAGAAGTATAACTTCAAAAAATGTTTCATCGGGCAAGCCGATGGGTACATTTCGACCTCCGATTCGGATCGTGTGCTATTATAAGTTGTGTTCAGTACAGTTTGTCAAACCTAGGAACAAGTTTGAAAATTTTACAATCGCCACAACACCGCATGGCGATTGTAAGATTTTCAAAATTGTTCCTAGATTTGATAAACTGTAACATAATAGCTCTATAAGTTGTTGCACTTAGTTGGATCCCGCTTCCTAAAAATTGCTGTTTTCTGTCAGTTTTTCCATTCTACAGGCATATTTGGTCCTTCCAAATATTGATTATTAGTTTATACATCTGTTTTAGCCGCTCCTCTCCCCGCATACAATCAGTTTGTTGTTAATTTTGTCTGGTCCAGGAGTTTTAATTAAATTTAGTTGCTTTACGACATCTATGGATTCTGGATAGGTAGGTTCGTCTTCCTTTGCATCTCAGTTATGTCTATTATTTCTTCCTTTTCTGCATATGTCTCTTGGCTGGCTTTGTATAGACCCGTAAAATGTTTTTCCCGATTTTGGGAAACCTAAAAAAGAATTGATGAAACAAAATTGCTTGTTTTTCTTCAATAAGCGCTCAAGACCAAATTGGGCCATAACCTTTTTTAATTTACACGTCTAAAGGCCGCGTCCCACCATCAAATAATTTGATCAAACTGGTTTGAGCAAACTGAAAGTGACAGTTAGTGACGTCACATCCTGAGTGTTCATTGTGGATAATAATGAAAAATTTTAATTTTAAATAAAGTACAAACAAGTTAGACAACTCAATACAAAAAATTTGATCAAACTAGACTGATAGTGAGAGCACAGATTTTTAGAATTTCAAAAAAACTGCAATTGTGACGTCACTTTGACGTACTTCCTCAAGTACGTCAAGTTTGCTCAAACTGTTTGATCAAATTATTTGATGGTGAGACGCGGCCTTAACATGGCCAGTGACACCTTTCTTATAACTTCTGAAGCCCTGCACATTTTGTGAATCTGCTTTCAGTAGGTACATTCTTTTATCTTTTTCGTGGGCTTTTTTTTGTCTGCATTTTTCTGACTAGAGCTGTTTTGGTAGTCGCGACGCACCTAGTTTCGGTATGTCTGTCACTGTTTCTGAAGCCTACAGAATTCTAAGAAAATTGTTTGTTGGAGTATTTAGTTGGTAAAATTTGTTTTATATTTTATTTTTCATTTCATTTGGTTTTTTATATTTACTTCATTCTCGTCGGTCAGTCTAAAGATCTTTTAAGAATTTCTGTTTCAAAACCTACTTTTTTTGCATTTCACTCAAGGCCTATTTTACCACTAGGCCCGTGAGGCACCTGACTCGGGCCCGCATTTTATTGGGGCCCGGAAAGATCACCAAATTTTTTTTATTGCAATAACAAAATAAATTTTCAACATTCTTTCATTTTATGAACAGGAAATGAGAAATTATGAGTTAACTGTTGATTTTCAAGTACATCTCCGTCATTTCCTATATAAAAAGGCCAATGTCAATAACTCTTTTCCTAGCGATATAGGACATTGGCCAAATCATTTAAATCTGGAATTTCAACAATATCTTATAAAAAATCGACCGAATCAATATATTGATAAAATTAGTGAATGTGTTACACAACTAGATAATAATAAAATTTGCAAAGATTTGCAAAGTGTAATGTTTTATAAAGTGAAAGCTAACGGGGAAAATTCTTCGCGAGTGGTTAGTGTACAGTCCTAAATGTAGCCGTGTTTATTGTTACGTTTGTCAACTGATTTCCACGAAAATTTTTGTTTTTCTAACTTTCGATGGGTATAATGACTGGAAAAATATCAATCAGGACAGTTATTCAACACGAGTGATCTCCTGAACATACATAGTTCATCAATTGTTACCTAGTCAAGAGAAGTAGTACAGCAGAAAAAAGGTATTTAGAAGAAAAGGAACAGTGGAGAAACGTTTTTTAACGAATAATAGCAACCATTAAATTTTTGCCCCACTTACCAAATTTCATGAAAATTCGCACTTTTAGTTTTTTCATTATTTGTAGTCAGGATCCTAAAACTTAAAATTGGCTGGCCCGAGATGCATCTCGCGAAAGACGAATTTTAGAATCCTGACTACAAATACTGAAAAACTAAAAGTGCGAATTCTGTCATGCAATTTGGTGTGTGGGTTAAAATAAGATTTGGAAGCACTTTTCAAATAACATTTTCCGATATCCGATATAGTCCAGTGCGCATCTGTTTTGAGATGGACGTTGAGAGGTGACTCAAATTTTTTTGCAGAAATTGCTTGAAAATAAATCAAATAATAATATTTGAGTTATCCTTCCTCTCAAAAAGGTCCGGAACATTGTTTAAATAATCAAAATGTCAAAAATTGAAGGAAAAATTCGATTTTTTTCTTGGTTTTTTTATTATAACTTTAAAAGTATTCATTTCCGAGAAAAGTTGTACCGACGTAAAAGTTGCGTAATTAAATTTCCTACAATATAGAATTGGTTAAAAATTTAAAAAATAGTCACCCTAGTTGCAAAATAGCAATAATTGCGAAAAAAAAAACATACAAAAACAAGTATTTGCATTTTACGTTTTTCAACCATTTATGCTACACTTAGGACCTTAATATTTCACTCAGAAAAACTTTATGATACAGTAAAACAATACTGTAAATTTGATTAAGATCGGTTCAATAGATTTTGCAAAATAAATTTTGCAATCCAGCTTTCGCAAAAAAAATTCATTTTTTCAAAATGTTACAGGACTGAAAATAAAGCAGATAGCAAGTTAAATTTTTTTTTGCTTATAGAAGTGTACTGTACCTTTCATTTGCAATATTCAAAATTAAAATCGATTAATTACCACGGCGTCAGAAAATTTTTGAAATAAAGAATAATTTTTGGTGCTACGGGGAGGGGAAATAATTTCCCTCAACCTGGGACAAGCAAGGATTTAGATTACTAACAGACAACAAAAAAAAATGATGATAAAGAAAAAAATAAATTTAACTTTTCAAAATATCCAGAGTTATTAAATTCAAGAGCAAACGTTCCAGATAAATCGCGAATACTTCCCAAAAATTAGGACTACAGAAATTCAAACCATTCAGGATAGACCACATCCCTTTAGAAAAATTCCATAAACTCTCCGAAGGAAGAAGAAGAAGAACATCCAGAAAAAATAACCCAAAATTATGGAACCATAGCCATAGCCATTTTTTGGTTAACTCCTGTATAGATTTTTATTAAAATTATTTGCCTTGTATATGTTACAGATACAAAAAACAAATTCTAGCAACGAAATTCCAAGAGATGCCAATCCAAAAGTTTTGTTCATCCCTTACAAAACTTCTTCAGGGGATGGAGTAGTTATAGTACAACGACCGTTACCATCCAGTATATTCTACCACGTGGAATCAACACGAGGCTACGCCGCGTCGCAGCGTTGAACATTATGGACCTAATTGCGACGTATTGGACAGCAAGATCAGCAATTATAAAATTATAAAACACCATGTAAAAATCAATATTTTTCAGTCTGATTAAAATCTCTAAATAAAAGTCTAATTTAAATGTTAAAGTAAAGTCTGATTTTAAATTATTGAGTTGTATCTAAAATCTTTGTTTGTCGAAATAAAAGTTTTAATTGTGAAGTTCAGTTTTTTAAAAAAGTGTTTTTCCAAAGAACATTCATAATTCGCAGGACAGCGGTGTTCGATTCACACAAGTTGATTTCCACCAAAATTTCTTCCAATCTTTATCTAATATATTATTTTCTTACTCTATATTTTGTTGTATTTTAATATTTTAATTCCACAAAAATCAAACTAATTTTATTATTGTTTGTGAAATATTGTTTTAACAATTGCATATGTTTAAAAATAATAAACTTTTATTATTTAAGTTAAAATATATGAACAAAGAAAGTTTTGGCTAATAAAAGTGTCATTTCAAAGGATAGAGTATGTGTTTTTATTTTGCAATAAACAAATTTATTTATTTATATCGAAATGTAATAAAAATTAAAATGTATCAATCATTATCAAAGGTCATTGGAATGCCCAATCAGAGCAAACTATCAGCTGTCCTGCGCGTAGCACCAATAATTAATGTTTATTTAAAAAAAATTCCTGACGCCGTGATGTTAATCGATTTTAATTTTTCAAAATTGCAAATGAAAGGTACAGTACACTTCTATATGCAAAAAATTTTCAACTTGCTAGCTGTTTTATTTCCAGTCCTGTAACATTTTGAAAAAATGAATTTTTTTTACGAAAGCTGGATTGCAAAATTTATTTTGCAAAATCTATTGAACCGATCTTAATCAAATTTACAACATTGTCTTTCTGTATCATAAAGTTTTTCAGGGTGAAATATGAAGGTCCTAAGTGTAGCATAAATGGTTGAAAAACGTAAAATGCGAATACTTGTTTTTGTATGTTTTTTTTTCACAATTATTGCTATTTTGCAACAAGGGTGACTATTTTTTAAATTTTTAATCAATTCTATATTGTAGGAAATTTAATTACACAACTTTTATGTCAGTACAATTTTCTGGGAAATGAATACTTTTAAAGTTATAATAAAAAAACCAAGAAAAAAATCGAATTTTTCCTTAATTTATTGACATTTTGATTATTTAAACAACGTCCCGGACCTTTTTGAGAGGGAGGATAACTCAAATATTATTATTTGATTTATTTTCAAGCAATTTCTGCAAAAAAATTTAAGTCGCCTCTCAACGTCCAAATGTACTAATATTTTTACAGATGCGCCTTGGTCTAATATCTCTGGCGCAAAGTAAAATATAAAAATTTACTCTGTGGCTTCGCAACAGAGTAAATTCAAAGTCACTCTGTGACTTCGCAGAAATGCGACACCCCGTATTCAAACATTGTTTAATTGGTTAAATATAAATTTTATTTATTGTTAGGAAAAATTTAAATTTCTGGTGCAACTATAAATAATGCATTTAAAAAAGTTATTATTATTATTAAATCATATTTAGGGGCCCGAAAATTGTGTAGTACCTCGGGCCTGATTTGAAGTGTAATAGGCTCTGGTTTCACTTATTATTCACCTTCGGCATTAACATATTATTATAGGTCTTCTATAGACCTATCTATCTATAGATCATATAACTATAGATCTTCGAGTTCCTGTGTACGTTAATTTTTGGAATGGAATAAGTATGTAAGTCTGTGAGAAATGGACTTTGTTGCTATTCAATACTTGTTTTTGAATTGTTGATTTTTTATTTCGTCTTTATTTAATTCGGCTCCTAGACACGTGATCCTTCTCTTTGCTTTACTTAAGTAATCTACATTAATTATGTTTTTATTTTTCCTTGTTTTTGTCTGTACTGGTATTTAGGTGTTTTAGTCTTATGAATGTGCATTTTTAGTTTATTCTGCTGGCTCTTCTTACAGTTGTGTATTTCTGCTATTCCCAAAACTCTTTAAGGCATGATGTTAATGGCAATGACATACACGGACACGCAAAGCTATGCTAATTGCATCCGATACAAATTCCAACTCTGCGTGATTTTCAACGAAAACTTTTCGTTTATAAATTTGCAAAAGTATGTGTGTTATTGCGTCGCCGCTCCTGCAATACTTAGAGCAGATGTATCGATGGATTCTTATGTAGTTTTGTCTTCTGAATCCAAATCTGAAAACGGCATTTCGATATCTCTAACCGTCTTCGAGATAATCGACCTCAAACTCTAAAATGTGACGTCACAATCCGGTTATCTCCTACCAGGCACTAAACGTCAGCTGAAATCTTTGATTAGGAAGTAGGCTACTTTTTTAATCTGAATTTGTTAAGCAAAGCAAATGTTATTATTTACATTTGAGTTTGACACTTCGTGAATGTCAAACTAAATTTTAAATTATTCAGCTATTAATAAAATATAAATGACATTTTATAGTGAATTTAATTATTATATAAAATAATATGTGTAATAAATGTATAAAAATACAATTTGAGTATATTTTGAAAGCAATAATACATATTATACTATATTAATAATGAATCAGTAGAAACGATTATATTTAAATTTGGTAAATTATCTAAACTCCACTCGACCATAGAGGTATAGTCTGTTCGCTAAACTCAGACGCAACTTTCTAGATATTTTAGTCGGTAATTTTGCCAACTTTAATAAAATTGGCAAAAAAAATTACTAAATAGTTAATAATCACTAAATAGTTAGTAATTTCGCCAATTTTTGCAAAATTGGCAAAAAACAAAAAAATTATCGACTAAACTATGTAGCCAGTTGCGTCTGAGTTTAGCGAACAGACTATATATATTAGCATAGAGAGAGTATCATTCAGAGCGAAGTGACGACACCATCTTTTTTATTTGGATTAGTGCTGTTTCACTCTTACGCATAGTAAAGCTGCGACAGTTGTCCTCCTCTTCCGTGCCTATATTCACACTGAATGTCATCATAGATTTTCGATACAATGTGTTAGAAAGAGATGCTGCAAACCAGTCCATGAGATCTTGTCGTCAGGAAGCGCGGAAGGTAGGCTCCCTCTATGTTAATATATACCTCTATGCACTCGACCAGCGACCAGCGCACACAACTCAAAACACAAGTACGCAAATACGGTTGCGTGAAGCGTGGCGCAAAGCCGTGGAATTTACGAGACTCGCTAGGTCTGTAGATCCAAGTTCATCAGTAAAAAGTATCTTTATCATGTATGTATTATTTATTTTACAATATTGGAAAATTGTTATTTAAAATGTGGTTTGGAATAAAAAAGTATGTTCTGATATATAAAATTACATCCTTCTAATGGAAAAAATATTTGACGAATTTTCTCAAATTATGGATACCAACACCATTTTCATTTATAACTCTTGTATTTTTAATTTGACGAAGAAAAGTTATTCTTCATAAAAATCTCTTCTTGGTCTAAGATTTATGATGCAACTATCATGAATAAAATTTTATTAATTTTATACGAGGTATGTAAGAAAATATGAATTTCGAGTAAAGTATCTTTATAGTTCACAACATTTAAATTAGAATGATGTACTTGCACATTAAAACATAATGTTTAATTCTAAACAGTTTTTCGTAATAGCAATTTTCTATATTATGAATTTAAATAGGTATATAAACAAAGTTTTCGTTATGATAATGCTCGCATTTTCAGCTTGTTAATTATTTCTCCAGGTTTCTACCTCTACCTCTACCTCCTTCTCCATTCCCCATACATATACCTATGTAATGAAGGGAAATCAAGCATAAACTTCACGTATGCGGTTAAGAAATACAGCGTTGCCAATACAGGCAGACGAGAAAGTACAACTCTGCGCAGAATACATCGACGACCTGTTCGATGATAAAAGAGGGGACCTGGAACACCTAGAACTTACTTCAGACATTTCAGAACCTAAATTCGATATTTCCAGGGTAAGCCTCTGGAGAGTTTTCAAACAGATTGGATTTGGGTTCAAAATGAAATACAATAGAAAATATTTTTGTTAAAGATCTAGTGTCGTTTACAAAAGAATCGATTAAAATAGATTATGAAAAACACGCTTCATTTATTTTATAGACGAAACGTGGATTTTCGCTAGAGGTGATATAAAACGGATTTGGCATAACGAGAGTATAAAATTCATAAAGCACATCGATACTGAGGAAAAGAGACATATTATATTGCATGAAGGTCGAGAACATGGTATTATTGATGGAGCGGATCTTGTGTTTTCGTCAAAATTAAAATCGGCTGATTAGGTATCACGATAACATGGATACGGACATGTTTGTAAAATGGTTGAAAGAGAAACTGCTTCCAAGTTTTCATGCACCATCTGTTATAGTTTTGGATAACGCCACATACCATTCAGAAATTTTAAATAAGTAACCAATAAATTTCTGGACAATATACATTAAATAAAAGAATGGTTAAGAAATAAAGATATTCCATTTTCTCAGTATTCATTCTAGCCGGTATTACTACAGTTAACCAAAAGGAATGCAACACCAAACATATTTATAATAGACGAGATTATAGGTACCTACACAGATTTGGTTTGAACATATTGTGTGAAGACTGTCCCCTTACCATCATTGTGAATTCAATCTCATTGAACATATTTTGAGAATATGCAAAACTTATACAATAACTATATTTATTGGACTAGCGGTTACAGTTACGCAGCAGTGTTGGAAAAATATGAAGAAAGAATAAATACTGTTAATTCTGCAATTTGGGAAAAACATTTGCGGAAATGTGAAAAAGTTGATGGAAAAATGTTAGATACGTGAAAATCGCATCGCAGGAATTAACCAATTTGTCTCATTTACGATCCAAATGAAGATACCGACAACACTGATTATAATTATGGATCTAATTCTAGACTTTACTGTAATATAATATGTTTTTATTTTTTCATTGAGAAAAACTTTAAGTGTTATTGTTATTATTTTATATTTTAATAATTGTATTGTATGTTCCTCTAACTTTTCGAAACCATCAAGAAAAGGAAAACGGCGAATTTGGGTCACATCTGGACTCGAGCGTAGCCTAGCCGAGCTTTTGACAAGCTTGAGCTCGAGATAGAAGCTCGGCTTGAATTTTGAGCTGCAGGTTGAGCTCGATATATAACAACATAATAAACAGCATCACAACATATGGATGCCAAGTTTGGTCCCTAAAAGACAGAACAGAGAAAATGCTTAGAGCAACAGAAATGGACTTCTGGCGCCGTTCGGGGGGAATATCTAGACGCGACAGAATAATAAACGAGAGAGTCCGAGAAATCATGGGGGTTACACATACTATTGTTGACGTTGACGACATGAGGACGAAACAACTCAGCTGGTACAGACACGTAAGGAGAATGCCGGAGAATAGAATACCAAGACAGATCCTCGAATGGCAACCAAGAGGAAGGTGCAGGCCAGGAAGGCCTAGAAGACGTTGAAGAGAGGGAGTTGATACTTGATAGAGAAATCAGGGACAGAGAACTCGAGGACGATCTATGGAATGCCAGAAAGAGATGGAGATTGGAAATCGGAAGACGTCGAATAACGTTTTGAACCGATATTATGTACTTATATGAACTATTTTCTTCCACGGGCATGGGCGCCATATAAAAATTTTTAGGGGGGCAAACGTGAAGATGTTGCACATTACATTTTCTGTTCTTTGTATGACAATATATAGTTTAAGTACTTTCCCGAAAAGCTGGAAGGAGGGGCAAGGCCCCCTCTGCCCATAAGTATGGGGGCTTATGTCCACGGGGAAATTGCTGCCAAATTAGTATGTAGTAGCGTTGATTGAATATACGGATAATATTAATAGTCCAGGGTAATAAGGTTTTTTCCATGACACTTGAACAGAGCAAATTGTACCTATAAGAGCAAATTGTAACTATTTCCTGCGTAAGATCTGGCGGCCATTTTTATTTATAAACAATTAAGTGTCAAAAAATGGCATTTTTCACTTTTTTTTCAAATCAATGAAAAACATGGAAACTTATGGATGTTTTAGTACAAATATTTTCGAGGTTATGGAAAAAGCTTTAAAATGACGTATTACAAAGTTTGATAAACTCATTTCTTGTTAATATAATTGGGAGAAAAGGTCGGAATTGCAAAAAAAAAATTTTCGTAATCACTGTTGTAAAAATTAGTGTACAGCTTTGAAATTTTTGTCAAATAAGGGTTCTTTGGTGCTTAATATGTGATAAAACTTTCAAAGCGATTCATTCAATTGTTCAAATTTTATTCAAATTGTTTATCCCAGAGAGAATTTTTTTTGCAATAACATAAGTCAGAAGAAAATGACGTTAGAACCATTCCACAGGTGTCAAATGAAAGAGCATGAGCTATATTTTCAACTTGGTTTAAAAAAAGTGAATAAAAAATGCATTTATTAGTACAGTGGAACCGCGATAAGTCGGCCCCCGATAACCCGGAAGTCCGGCTAACCCGGACCGATTTTCATCAGACAAACATTTTAATAATAGAAATGTATGTATTATGTTAAAACATTTTATTTGTAGCCCCTTCTGGAATGTCTTAAAAATATCGAGTTTCATTGATAAAACTTCGCTTTGACCAGAATATAATATTTGAGAGATAATGGGTATTTGTATAATTTGAACTAAACGATAGTAAAAATGACTCATGGCACACGGTTGCGGCGGCAGAGCGACGTTCATTATCTGGGGTTATCGCAAACAACAGGCACCTGTTATTCTTTTATTTATTTCCAACTGTCTTTAAAAAAATTCTTGCAATGGTCTTTTAAACAATGAAAGAGCCACTGTTCTTAAATAACATAACATCGTTCCGATTGGCACAACGGAAACTGACTGAGTTTTTTTACCTAGAAATGAACAATACTCTAATACTATCTCTATACTATACTCTATACAACTATAGGTAAGTTAGATGTGTACTGTGCATATATATTTCATGTTATTTTAATTATAACGGACTTTATCTATAAGTATACCCTATTTTATTAATTTTTACCATGCTCTCCGGCTAACCCGGATTTTCGATAACCCGGATCGGCCGCGGTCCCGATTAATCCGACTTATCGAGGTTCCACTGTAATAAATAATTATGCAAAAGTATCGTAAATGTTTCCTTATAAACTTTTTATTTTGTTATATAAGAAATTATACATGTTTATTACAATTTTTTATCAATTATGATATAGATAACATTACTTGGTAGTTGTGCACTTAAAACAGGGTAAAAAAGTTAATTTTTTTGGAAAAAGTTATTCAAAAAGTTTATAAAGAAAAATTGACGATACTTTTGCATAATTATTTACTACTAATAAATGTATTCTTTATTCACTTTTTTAAATCATGTTGAAAATGTAGATCATGCTCTTTCATTTGACACCTGTGGAATGGTTCTAAGGTCATTTTTTTTCTGACTTATGTTATTGCAACAAAAATGCTCTCTGAGATAAACAATTTTAATAAAATTTAAACAATTGAATGAATCGCTTTGAAATTTTTACCACATATTAAGCACCAAAAAACCTCATTTGACAAAAATTTCAAAGCTGTACACTAATTTTTACAACAGTTATTGAGAAAATATTTTTTTTGCAATTCCGACCTTCTTCCGCAATTATAATTGATGGGTATATCAAACTTTGTAATACGTCATTTTAAAGCTTTTTCCATTATCTCGAAGATATATACTAAAAAATCATAAGTTTCACTGTTTTCGTTGGTTTGAAAAAAAAAAGGGGAAAATGTCATTTTTTGACGGTTAATTGTTTATAAATAAAAATGGCCGCCAGATCCTACGCAGGAAATGGTTATAATTTGTTCCTGTATTACCTGTCGAAAAAACGCTTCAGTACCCTGGCTGCTGAAGTGTCACGAACAGGGTATATTTTTGTCTTATTACCCTGGCCTATAAATCAACGGTAGTAGGTATAGGTACATAAAATGCGAAAGTGTAGTAATGGTAGGGGAGCAAAGTATGCTAAATATGCAGTCACTCGAGCGTTATGGAGACCTATTGGGTTGTGAGGAGTAGGTCCTAAAACCAAAAAAAGTTAAGTAAAGTTTTCCATTTTAGTGGGCGCTTGCCATTTTTTAATTTAATTTTCCATTTCCAATAATCATTTGTTCCGATTATAACGCCATCTATCCATAATTCGAAAAAATGTTTCGACTAAAAGTTACTTATTTTTACGTAAGGAATCCAAATCTGCAATAAAAAATGGGGGCTTCTATTTAAGATTTAAAAATAACCCCCCACCCCACCTCCTTGGGGGGTCGTGTTTGGTGCCATTCGATAGATTTTTTAAAAGTATCGAATAAGTGTATTTTACAGTTTTTCGATCTGATGTTTATTTCGCGAAATATCGCGGGATTCGTATTTAAAATATTAAATTTACCCCCCACCTCTCTCCGTGGGAAGTCGCGTTTGGTATCATTCGATAGATTTTTAATATATATTGAACACACATTTTTTAGTTTTTCGATCTCTCATTTATTTCGCGAAATATTCGCTTTTTTCTTGTGAAACTTTGGGTCTCGCCCATTTCCTTACGCCCGGCTCAAATCGTCAGATTTTTGAAATATTTTCTCTTTTGCATGTACTTTACTTACCTTATCTTAATCTGACAATTTCGAGTATTTTTAAGGATCGATTTTTTTTTTCGGGCCCCCCTTAACGAACTCCCCTGTGTTAAGAGCCAATATATGGTAGAGGTACATCTGCAGGGTACCAGGTTTCTCCCATATGCTAATCTGACGCGCTCGAGTAACTGCAAAAACCCCGCTTGGGCTCCCCTACAATAATTTAAACTGTGAATTTTGTTTGTTGTCTGCTCGGCAATTGATTAATGAATCGAATTTTAACTTCTTTATCACAGAAATCTTGCCGAAATATAACATAATCTATTTTGCGATAACTACGCGCGAGACATGTGTATGTGTACCTACCTACCTAGAGGCAAGGATGGATCCAGGATCGATTTTCGGGAGGGGGACATGAACTTTTTGGGGAGGGGGCCTGGCGGAAAATTTTTAAAAATAAGGGTTAAAATGGTAAGTTTTAAGGTAATGTTCACACACTTTTGAGTGCCGTAAAGACATTCAAAACTTATCATTAAGTATTATTTTTATTTGTCTATCAACGAAAAATCAGCAATTTTTCAAATTCACCTGGGGGCCATGGCCCCCATAGCCCTCTCTCTCGATCCGCCCTTGCCTATAGGTGTTAATATTATCTAATGCCGGCTGAATTATATTAGGTATCAAGGAAATAAAACTATTGTTCTCTCTTTTAAATAATATAGACTGTTGTTTGGTAGTTAGTTAGACGAAATTGTAGTCAGCGGAATGTACCTATGCTTGGGTATAATTTGAGTAGGTATACCGGGAGAAACAAAGAAGTAAGTATGTATGTTGATGTTTCAACATCATCTTAATAATTTCTCTAACTACTATAATTTATTTTGCCTTCCTTACGAGTTTCCTTTCGATCTCGGTTTTTATATGACCATTTTTTTAATACCTCAGTCGTATTATATCCTCCATACTGCTTGCTTCGTCTCCTTACGATAACTATTCTTTCCATATGTTGACAATCAGCATGGTTATCCTACGTTGCTTGCAACTATTCGGAATTGTCCGGTTGTAGCTGTATTGAACCGGTTTCTCAGGTTTTGAAACCAAGATATTCTTCTTTTTCCTGGTCCTTTCTTTCCAAACACCATGCCCTGAAAAATGAGTTGCAACAAGCTATAGCTCTGATCATTTCTCATCACAATGGCATTATATTCTAATTTACGCTCTTTGATTATATTTGTATCCCCCATTCCTTGCCCATTCTACGTAGAACCTCAACATTAGTCACACGATCCACCCATGAAATTCTTAAAATGCGTCTATAACACCACATCTCGAAGGCCTCGAATTTTCTTAAAGAAGCTTCAGAGAGGGCCCAGGCATGTACTCCGTATAGTAACGGTAACGAAGACGATTCATAGCACATAGCATCTGATGATAGAGATTATTTTATTACCAAGTGGTATAAACAGTGACTTATGAAAAGAGAATTCATCTTTCCGAACGCTAATCTTGCTCTTCTTATGCATTGTTTTATTTCAGTAGACTGCACTGAAAAAAATTTAGTTCGTAATATTGATTAACAGTGATTATTGAATAGTATTTCGTTGTATTTAACAACAATTTAATTTTTTGTTTCAACGAACTTTTAGACTTTCTTGATTTCGTAGATGATAAGCTATTAACTTGGTTTATCGTGACAACTTACAGATTTCATTAAAACAATGTACAAATGTTGTTAATATAGAGTAATATTTTGATTATTCCATAGGTGTAAACTGATTGTTGTGACAAGGAATGCATTAATCAATCTACTACTGCGTTTAATAACCACAATCAATGCGTTCATGGTAACGCATGGTAACAACTGCGTAACAATAAACGCAGTTGTTGAAACAATACATTTTTTGCTTGACCAATTGAAATGTAACGGCTTTTCCTTATCGTGATACCCCGAGCTTCTCTGTGTTACCATTGTTTAAAAAGAATTCTTTGTTAAACAATGCTGTTACCTCTGCCGAAGTGCCGAATAATTTCATTTCGTTTCCAAGTGTAGTCCGTACTGGAAGGAAGTTTTCGTGTGTCTATTATCGTATTCATTTTTTTCGAATCCTGAGAAAACTAATTAGTATTTTTGAAAAATTTAAAAGCAGATTAAAATATTACAGTAATATCGAGGGTCTGAAGTCTCCGAGAACTTCTATAATGATTATTTTAATAAGTCACAGGGGTGAAAAAGAGAAAATTTAGTATGATTTTTTTCAAATATACCATTCAAAAGAAACTTTTTGTTTATTCTAAATTCTAAGGGACTTTCAGCCCTCGGTAATAATGTAATCTTTTATTCTGCGTCTAAATTTTTCAAAAATAGGTACTTATTAGTTTTCTCAGGATTCCAAAAGAAATGAATGCGTTTAAAAAGAATTCGATCGAAATTTTGCACCTGCGCTCTCAAAAAGGATTAAAGTGTTATAAATTTTTGGAATCACTATTTCAAACGCTTTTAAATGAGCTGTCACATGATGTACTTTCCCATTTAAAAAAAATCAAAGTTGTGCTTGTCACCTGAAGAGGAACCGCGTAAAGTTCGAAACATTGATGTTATAATATACTTTGATTATTTTAAAAATCGACCTGTCCGAGAGTTTTACTTATGTGCTAAAAATAAATAAGTTAATAAGGGGGGTAACACTTATTCCAGCGCACTGTATCATTGAAATCATATGAGAAATCACACAGTGTAAAGTCCATTAGGTTTATGACAAAAAAGGGGGATTTGCAAAATTATTATTAATCAATTAATATCATACATTGAGCTAATGCATTCAGTAATTATTAATATAAAATGCGTTCATAGTAGGAATGAACGAAACTGATTGTAGGAATGAAAGAATTCATGCTATTTTAACCTTTATACCAAAACAGAAACATGAATTTAAAGTGATCCGTTTATTTGCAAATATTTAAGAAAAACCCAAAGCTATCAGTAACTGCAGGCTGTTACAAGAAATTGTGGTATATAGCATGTGGTCTACCCCAAGGATGCGGTCTACCTGTGCGTCACATCAATTGACCATAGCTCTATTATAGTGTGCAGTGCGAAATTGAAGTCACAATACTTATGTAGGTATTGTTAAAACATTCGATTAAATCTTCTTATTGAAATTATTTTCTTTTCTTCTTGAAGCCGTATAACTAGATTTTATTTTGCTTATGTTCTATTATAATCTAAATAAATACATTACAAAACGTATGTAGGTAATACTACCACTAAAACATAACATTACAGGCAGGTACCTACTAATCATTAGGTATTGCCAAAAAGAAGAAGTACAGTGGAACCCCGATAAGTCGGCCTCCGATAACCCGGAAGTCCGGCTAACCGGGACCTATTTTCATCAGACAAAACAAAAATTTTTCACTTTGACTGAGTTTTTTACCAAGAAATAAACAATAATGTATTGTATACAACTAACAACTGTACGCAATTTAAGTGTATTGTGCATATATTTCATGTTTCTGCAATCATAATGTGATTTATCTGTAAGTATGTATACCATATTTTATGACATTACCATTTCTCCGGCTAACCCGGATCAGCTGCAGCCCCGATTAATCCGACTTATCGAGGTTCCACAGTACGATTAAATGATTAGGTATTTTGAAAAGGGAAAAAAATAAGCACCATTCAAAATATAATAGAAAACAGCAATCAGAATGAAAAGGAACAAAAACTAGAAAAATAAATAAGTAAATGGAAGAGAAATACTTATTATGATCTATGAAAAGAATGGGGCGGCTCATATGAGAAGACTTCAAAAAATAACAAAATTTTAATTATAACAAAAAGATAATATGAGAGAAAATACAAACAACAGTGTAATAAAGAACAAAACTAACAAGTATGAAAACAAACAACGGAAAGAGATTGAGCAGAAGTGGAGAATAGAACGAAATAAGTGCTTATGTAGAAGAAAAAAATAAAATAAGTACTCTTTATTTATCAAGTAGGTAAGTACCTACTACAGATAAAAGGAGTGTTTCATTAGGAATGGATCAAATTTTGGCAATAATTCACTGAGATTCATTTAATTTGTCTCTTTTACACATCCTCCAAAATCTTCGGAATAGGTACCTACCTACTTAAAAGTTTTATAAACAAATAGGTATGAGCTTTAGTTTAAAAAACGACAAAGGACAAAAAGGAAATTGATCCAGAAATGATCAATTTATCAATTTTAAGTTTTATAAACATTCTATTTCAATATTAAGACGACACTTTTTTGCAATTTCATAAATAATTTTAGAACAATTCTGTTTTTGTGACTCAAAACCTGAGGAACCTATAGGAATCGATAACATTGTTAAATTTTATACCATATTCTTTTAATGTTTGGAACAGGAAAATCTAGCTAGATATTTATAGACATGAAATCAAGAGATAACACTGTTTATTATCTCTCACTGGTTTTTGGTTTTCTCACATATTCTAAGCATTGTTCAACACTTTTCTTTTTGGAAAACTTTGGAACTGGAAAATGTGTAGACATGAAAATAAACAGATAACTTCTGTTTAGTAGGAACCTATACCTATCTCTCGACGGAATTAGTTTTACGGTAGATACCTATTCTTCATCTTCTATTATTAGATAAAGTTAATAAGTAGATAATAACATAATTAATCATTGTTAAACGCTTACCTTGAAAAGGGTATCCTGTAAAGTAAGGCGACATGTTCAACGTTGAAACGGCCATCTGAAGTCCAAAAACAGTCCAATAAATCTACCTACTCACTCACGGGTGACTTTTTGCACTTATTTCAATCCACTAGCTACACTTAAAAAAAATTGACCGTCATTACCCGATACACAGACCTAAACTGACCACGACTAAGGAAAGGAAGAATGCAGTTTGTGTGGGATCTTGGGTGAGTTGGCTGAGTAGGAACAGCCCATACCAATTGTCGTTCCTCGCGAAGAGAGCTCATTGGTCGTTGCTGAAAGAGGAGGAGCCTTGAGCGTGCACGAAGGTATTGTGATTTTCCGGTACTGGGGGACCACCCTAGGAGACTGCCAGTCTACAGTGTAAATGGTTAGTTTTTATTTTAAGATTTTATTAGGGTAATTATTTAAATGTTTTATAGAGAATTTGCATTGCTTTATGCTGCAATATTTACGGGCAGGATGTGTCAAAATCGTTGCGTGAGTTCTAGTTCGGTTTAGAACCGAAATACTTAGTAGGTACATAAAATAATATTTGCTATTTTAATCTAGGTAATCTATATAAATTATTATAGGAATTTTAAGAAAATATACTGATAGCCAAACAAATGCAACGTTTTGTTTACGGTTATTTATTTGGATCAAAAGTAGGTATGGTCGAAGCGAAGATCGGTGGGATATGTGCATTTTATCAATGAAATTCGATATTTTTAAGATATTCCAGAAGCCGCTACAGATAAAATGTTTTAACAACCTATTAATCATTCAGAATTACTCGAGGGATATTAGTACAGTTAAAGTAATTAAGACGATAACCAGACAATAATGATTTAATGAGTGAAATTTAGTTTTTTTTACTTTAATGACAACAAAAAGCAAGCCCATTAGCAGATTTCTATTAAAAATTATTTTGCACATCATATTTGAAACATTATTTGGTTGAAAAATCTCATTTTTGTTGGCAAAAAAAATATATTAATTTGTTTGGACTAAATTACAGTTGTGCTTATCTTAAAAAGGATATGTTACTATCAACTTTCACACAGTGTTGCCAAACTGAATTTTGTTATTTTGGGTGTAAATTTTTTCCACGGATCTCCGAGGGTACAATACCTATAAGTATCCTATACCTACTATACCTATAGGTATGTGATATTGCTATCTATATCTATTTTTTTAACTGAAGCTTTTTCCTTTTGTTTTTCGAAAAAAACAAAACAGATTTTCTTCTTCCTGCTTCCTTAATAGTCTCGCGCCTGTTCCATCTTCGGATACCTCCTCATCAGATATCCAGGTTGTGACTCCATCTCCATCTCTTCCTTGGCCTTCCTATATCTACTCCTTCGGCCGTTTGGTGATCTGTCTTATGCTATATTTACCTGTCTTCCTTCTCCCATTCTGCTTACCTACATGGCTAGGTATACCATTCTCTTTTTCTTTTCATATACAGTCATCAGGGCCGCCGAGAGGGCGGTACAGCCGGTACATTTTACCGGGGCCCGGCGATGTAAGGGGCCCGGCGTCGACCAGACCAAAGACGTAATTTTTCCTGTTTTTTTTTTGCTCTTCACTTTATGTCCATAATAGGTACGTTTAATTAATCCTCGGCTATATTTATACTTATAGTATGACCTTTAGTTGATTTGGTGTAAAATTTTAACAGCCATAAATCACAAAAGTCAAATGCTGCAGTGCAATCAGATAACTATGGATATGGAGATTAAAAATATATCAGGGCTTCTAGAAGATTTACAAAAAACCAGAAATTGATTGAAGAATATAAAGGGTCAGGTCAGAATCTAAAGGGAGATGGTTGAAGAATCTAAATTAGTTACCAGCAATTATGGAATAACTCCAGAATTTACATCAAATAAAGAAAAACGGCTCAAGAAGCCTGTGAGATTTTTTGATGATTGCCTGGGCCTAATAGTGATGCGACTGATAATTTTGAGCCCGACGCAATATTTCGCTGTGAACTATTTAATATTGTCAAATAATAAGCAATTTAACCAGAATATTTAATGCGGCAAATGAAATTCATTCGCTATTTAACATTTTGTGGACATTCCGAGATGACGATGACGAGAATATTAAAAAAAATTGATATATGTATTGCGCGAGTTTTATAAAGAAGACAACAGTGAAGAATTGATAGATGAAATTTTTCATTTCAAAGCGATATACAAGGATAATATTGGTAAATCTCAACTTTTCCAATCTTCTTCTTAACGTGCCATCTCCGCGACGAAGGTTGGCAATCATCATTCTAACTTTTGACACTACAACCCGAAAGAGTTCAGTTGAGCTGCATCCAAATCATTCTCTGAGATTTCTCTGGCTTCTCTGCCAGGATATTTTTCTTCTGCCTATGCTGCGCCTTCCTTGAATCTTTTCCTGCAATTTCTCGAATAGATTTACTTAATAAAATCTCAAATTAGATTCATTATTTCCTAACGTCGTTGTTGCGTTAAGAATATTTTGCACATTGCCGGTGACAGTCACAGAAGCGAAAACATCCTTTAGTTTTCTTTTCCGCATAAAGAATGCTTTGATATCTACAATGAAACAGGATTGGTTAACTCGCCTATCAACTTCATGCATTGAGAATGATTTGGTAAAATCATGTGATTTTTCGAAAGTTATAGACATCTTTTCCAATCAGAAAACTCGAGAAGCACCTGTATTATAAATATTTTCGCTATTATAAATATAACCAAAATTTAATAAAATATATATTTGAAATGTTTCATATTACATATTTTTACTATTGATAATTTTATTTCTATAAAAGTTGAACAATTTTTTTCGCTCTTCACTTTTTGTCGCGGGCCCGTTCGCCACTCCTTGCCGGGGCCCGCTCATCCCTCTCGGCGGCCCTGACAGTCATAGTCATTTATGTTCTCTATCTATTGTTATGCTCGGTATTTCTCTCTTTTATGAGATTGATGAGCAAATTCTTAATTTAATTAATCACTCAATTATTTTAATTACTGTTTATGTAAAACAAAACCAAATTTAAATTAAATTTTCTAATAAATTTTATTCTCAGGGCTATTTTATTTTTGATGCTTTCCCTTTGGGAGCGTTCAAGTATTACGTAACGCAATTTTTGAAGATTTTTGACCCCCTCCCCCCCCCATGTAACGCACCGTAACGTTTTTATGTACCCCCTCCCCCTTCCTAAACGTTACGTAACACCCAAGTGACCATTTGAACCTAAATGGAAAACTAGGTTACGAAAAGTACCGGAAACCCGGTAAAAGAACTTTGTTATTATTTTAATCGCATTTGAGGTAATAATAAAAACTTACAATCATCCAGCCTCAAAAATCCACTGCTGAACATAGGCCTCCTCCCCTCGTTTCCATCCACGTCTATCCTGCGCCGCTCTCATTCAGTTTTTATTTAGCTTTCTTACGTCGCGCGTCGTCTGTCTATCTTGTAGGCGGTCAACCGACACTTCTCTTGTCTTCTCTTGGCCGCCTCCATTCCAATAACCTTTTTGTCCATCGCCCATCTGTCATTCTGGCTGTGTGTCCTGCCCATCTCCACTTCAACCTGGCTATCCTTTTGATGACGTCAGTCACCTTTGTTCTTCTCCTGATTTCTTCGTTTTTGATTTTGTCTCGCAGAGTTATTCCTAACATTGACCGCTCCATTCTTCTCTGCGTTACTCTTAGTTTGGTAGCCGAGGCTTTAGGTAAGGTAAGTGTTTCTGATCCGTACGTCAAGACTGGGAGGACGCACTGATCAAATACCTTTCTCTTTAGGCATGTGGGCAACTCACTTTTAAAAGTTTCTCTCAGTTTTCCAAATGCTGCCCACCCAAGAACGATTTTTCTTTTTAGTTCATGTGTCTGGTTATCCCTGGCCAATCATAATTTCATGTCCCATGACATGAAATATGTCCAAAACTTAGAATAATAATCTTTTATTACTAATTTTACATTTACATTTACATTTTCCCTGCTTGGCCCCATCCTTACATACATTTTTGGCTTCATCCTTTATTGTTCTTCTCATGCATTCTTCTATTTTATCTTTTTTAATAAAAACTTAAAATAAAATAACATATTTATTATTTCAATATTTTATTTTGCTTAGTAAAAATTTTTGTATAACAAATAATATACGATGTTGCCAGTAGTTTCGGAAAAATAGTGAAAACAATGTGTAAAACTTTTTGTTCTTTAACGCCCTGTATCGTGAAAACGCATGCCGTTACAAAAATCTTATACTAAGCAAACCCCAATTATTTTTCAGTTTTTCACCTATCTTAGAGATCGTGTTACCTTTTTCTGAAACACCCTGTATATATAAGAAGGCACTTATGGAATAAAATTATTTCTGTCGCTGTTTTAATTAATTTTAAAAAACGCTGAGACCCGTAGATTTTCATATATAAAAATGTGTGCTTTTTAAACATAAATTTAAATGTACAGGATGATTCATGCAAGTCTACCGTAGTCCATAAGCTTTATTTTTTAACACCCTGTATATTTTATATTTTTAAAAGCTGCTTAACAATCTGATTTCATGGTCTTTATGAATAATACAGGGTAATCATTTAAAAATATAATGTATGGAAACCACTTATGGAATAAAATTCTTGTCATGTGTCATTATTTTAGAAAATTATAAAAACGCTAGGATATGTCAACTTTTAAATTCAACTATGGACAATTTAAACATAAATTTGAATATACAGGGTGATTTACTCACGTCTAGTATAGTCCATTATCTTTAATTTTAATTAAACAGCCTGTGTGTATTATGTAGGGTCTATTATGAATAATGCAAGGTGAAATTTTGAAATTATGTATAATTTTTGTCAAGATATTAATCACATAAAACTTTGAAATTAATAATTCAGGAATCACACTTTAAATAAGGGTATTATTTTTTTTAATATCTATCAATTTTCAAACTAAGTATCAATATAATGGGTTTTGTATTTAATGCTTTTTATTTAAAGACATTTTTAAATAATTTGAAAATTTGCGTATTTAAAACATTAATGAATACCTAATTGCATAAAACGATTTCAGAAAACATACATGATTTATGAACACCTAGTTCCATCTACAACCTCTAAATAACATCTGTATATTTTAATCTTTTGTCCATCTTTAATTATTACAAACACATGTTACTGTGCTTCATCTGTGTTACAAATTTTAAGATTTTTTACTTGAATAGGTACTATTGTCCTGTTGTCGGAACATGAGCGGAGCGTGAGGGTGCAACATAATACAATTCAGGGGTCTATGTAAAACATAAAAGAAATTTCGTAGTTTTTTTTCATTTAAGTTAAAAAAGAATGTTACGTAACGCGCTGTTCGAACCTCCCTCCCCCCCATGTAACGCGCCGTAACGTTTTACAAGATCCCCCCCCCAAACTGCGTTACGTAATACTTGAACGCTCCCTTTGGTTTGTGGCTTCTGGTATTTCTAGTTGCTTACTCCAACCAGGAACACAACAAGGAAATTAAACACATTCAATGTCATATAAATGTTAAAAAATATTATTTATTTATCCAATATACCATAAACATAGGATTTAAAAATTAATCTTTAATTCTGATATCTCCTCTGTTTTAACAAAAAAAATTTATTTAAATAATTCGTTATTTATTCTTACAAAATTAAATAAAATTTACTTTTCTCTTTTTGAATTGATTACTTATTTCTTCTTTAAAATTTGGACTGACTAATTATGTTATAGAACTGTTCAGTACAGAAATTAAGCAAATATGGTATGGATATAAACAAACTTTCTCCGTTTCACAAATAATTTGACTAACCTTTTTTTTTTCTCTACTTCTTTTCCCGGATTGCGTCGTTCTCGATTCTCCCACACGTACTCTTAAGATGCTGCGAAAGGTCCCTCTCGTCCAAACTGCTTCACAAACAAACAAACAGGACTCGCTCGAATTCTCGAATCAGTTTTCTCTCTGCTCGATATCTTGTGCAAATAGATACCAATTGGCTACTCGTTCTGGACAAAAACAGGAATCTTCCTCGGACACAGGAAAATTAACTTCTCAAAAACGGTCAACGATTTTGTTTCAACTTGATTCTGCTCGCAAAGGCCAATTTCACCACTTTACACTGACTTCTCACTTTTCAAAAACTGGACTCTTGTCTCCAGATATTTTTTACACACCTATTTTTTCTCTCGTCAAAATCAGACTCAACACTCTCATCCCTTCCATCCATCATTTTCCACCAATCATAAAACATCCTTTCTACCCACTACACCCATATTATCATTTCTTAAGAAACAATTTAATTTGTATACAACTTTCCATTTTGTTAAATTCTCGGAGACATCAAATTACTTTCGTTGTTTCAAAATGCTAAACAAAAAGCCTTACATTCTAAACTCAATTTTGTTTACCGCTTAACCTTCTTCGAATTTTTTATAAATTGTATTGTCTAATGAAACTGTATGAAACGGTATTGTCTAATCTGACCGCACCATTGTTTAAGTCCGTTCAAAAACCTATGAAGAAAACCACCTTCTTAACGATTTCACTTTTCCGCGAAAACACTGATTACTAACTAAATTATCCTATTACAATTTTTGGTCATATACAGGGCGATGAAAAATCTATAATTTTCGTGGTCTCTGATATACATTTATTTTCTAAATTTTTCAAAAAAAAAAATTATACAACACTATATTACAGCTTTGCCTGAGGTCTCTCCCAGTCCCATAATGATTTTCCTGTGATATCTCGGACTGTTTTCTTTTCACACGTTTCCATCAGTCTTTTTGTCCTTGTGGTGCCAAGTCATGTTTCCGCAGTAAAAACTAAAATACCAAGAGTGTGTGGTCGTCGGAAATTTCGTCATTTAGGTAAGCGGCATTGAGGGAATGAAGGAGGCCGGTTTTGTTTTACGGGAAATTTCACGAAGACTTGAAGCTTATCTATCAACGGTGTTAAGAGTTTAAAGGAGAGTCTGGACGTCTTAAAATATTGCAAGGCCGTGATTATTTGCGCAATCTTAGACTTCTTGCTCTGTTTGCATAATTCAGTTGCAGCTAAAAAAGGGGTAATCTCAAGAAGAACAGTTAATCAAAGATTACTTGGAATAGTACTGAGAGCTTAACGGCCTCTTTTGGTTTTACTATTGACACCACGGCATAAAGCTCGATGCTTGGAATGGTACAGGGCAGTGGCGGCTCGTACCACTTTAAGAAGGTAGTGCCACAACTCGGGCAGCCGCCAAAATTTTTAGTGACGGATTCACGATATTGTCAAAAAAAGGTATACTGACAACAAAAACTAAAAAAAAATATGCGCAGATACTTTTATCTATATCTTAAGTTTATTGATCTGAGGTGCCAAGAAATTGTCCAACATTGATCAAAACAGTTCCGTAAATTAATTAAAAATAAAAACCTCTTAACCTACCACCAGCATTTACTGCTGATAGTGCTTGAAAATTGTTATTACGATTTAGTCTCTATTTACCAATTTATAAAAATAATACTATTTCATTATTCACACACATGCACAAATTTTTGTAATGTCACTTTTAAAGTTTACGATATATGAAGTTCATTCTTCTATTTTTTGGTTGCAAAGTTTTCAATGACTTTATAATTAAAATTATCAATACAATTTACAAAATGCTTTTCTGCAGATAGCATACCTAAAGCACTAGGTTTCGATGTCAACATCGAAAAACAGCGTTGTGCTTCAGATGTTGATATAGGAATGGTAACTAAAATACTTAAAAGTTTAATAGTTTCTTCAAATGTGCTTTTTAAACCTTCCCTCTACAATAAAACCGATAGCGAAACAGCCCCAGAGGTAGTACTTAATTCGTCTCGCTAATACAGTACCTACTTCTAATTCAGTTTTAAACCGAGTTTTGCTTAAAAATTAAAATTGTCTCCATGGTTCATTAAGAAATGATTCGGAGAAGTGATGCTTATAAGCAGAAAACTCCTCGGACATAAATAAATTAGAAGCAACTAAATGTCCGGAGAAGGTAGACCTTTGAAAGATCTGGTACTTTGAATAGTATGAACCATTAAGTATTTGTCTAATTCGGCGCTAAAATTGACCAGCTCCTTAAATATACCTCTATTTTCTGAATTTTCTTTTTCGTCGTGACCTCTTAAAGCTAACTCGAAAGCTCCACAACACCTTATAACATTTGTAGTTTTTTTTCTAGCGAAAAACCACCAAAAATTTTTTTAAAATACTAATCTTTATTGTCAATTAATAAATTAAACTTAATAAATAATCAAAATATTATCAAATACCCACGATCATGATGCACTAAAAGTTTAATTATAAATACAAAAACTTTTTAACAGAAAATATACATAATAAAAGCGACAAACCAGCACGTAAAGAAACTCAAAATAAATAGACCTGGCTTCATACCCTCGTGCCTGGCACAGAGATTCTAATGTTAAGGTATACTAATAGTCCAATATAGCTCTTTCTCTGTCACTTACATATAATGCTCGTAAAATCTTTCTCTCTTTGCTCGTGCCAGTACTGACTTCGGCGCGAAGGAGATGCTCCTGTCGAATACTCTCCGCTGTCGGCAGGGATTGTATTGCGCCCATAGTTGCCATATTTTATATAATTTATGAAGATCAAAAGAAATACACACAAAAAAATTAATAGGAATTAAAAAGTTTTGAAGATAAAAAATATGTTTATGGATAGTTAAGCAAGGTAGTGCCATGGCTCTATGGCACTACCTCACGGGCCGCCACTGGTACAGGGCTCGGCAAAACTGGAGTTGCCAATGGAATTTTGTCTACTTTAGTGATGAATCTAGGTTCTGTTTGGATAGTTCTGATGGGCACATAAGAATAAAACGTTTTCGAGCTGAGAGACGAAATATATGTAGACGGCTGTTGAACGTCATACAGGAAAACAACAAAGCACTATGGTATGGGTTGCTTTATGTTTGGGAAGCTAATCACCTCTAGTCCCTATTAATGGTACTCTGACAGCTCTACGATAGTGAAGTATTGCAACCGGTTTTACATCCCTACCTACAACCCATTCCAAATGCGATCTTTCATTTAGATATCGCAAGACCTCATATTGGCCGTGAAAACATGAAGTTCATACCTACAAAAATGTGGTAGAGAGATTTTGGAGTGGTTATCAAGATCAGTTGATTTGTCAACCATCGAGCATGTGTGAGATGTGTTAGGCCGAAACATAAATCGATTGACACGTCCTCCAGCAAACTTAGATCTGTGCCCAGACATTTACCTTGCGAGGGAAAATTTGCCTTAGGGGGGAACTTCCAAAGGAACACCAACGAAAAGACATAAAAAAGATAAACCCAAACTACATAAAGGGCATAAATAATGACTTACATGCATTAAGTTTCCTTGCGTGTTTATTGGGTTAGATTTGTCTGTCAGTGGTTTAAGTTTCATGTCATCTAATATGTAATATATTTTTATGTTTCAACAATTTTTTCTTTAATTTTGGATCTTGTTAGGGGGAAATTTCCCCTTTTCCCTTCCTGTAGATCCACCACTCTCTGTACCACGACATAAGAAGAATCTCAATAAGAATTCCTCAATATAATTTATAGATCACTTAATTCGATCCATGATCAATGCTTTATACGCTGTGAGCTCGTACGTAGAGGGGATATTTACAAATTCGCGAGCGCCAGTAGTGGCACGTTTGTAAACGTTTACCGGAAATTTGACATAAATGTCAAAGTGATTAATTTAAAATTAAAATTAAAAACATTAATTATAAAAAATATTAGTTGGTCAAAGCTGTGGTATATATTTTTACCTTAAATATACTTACGTTTTAAATGCTGAATTTAAGTTTTTTTAATGTTCTCTAATATGTAATTATAAATTAATCTGCGCCATCTACACGATAATTGTGAAAGTACCCGAAGTAAGAAATTCATATTTTATCAATAGAACGTTAAAATGATAAGCAAAATCTTAAAAAAATCAATTACAATTTAATTACTTTTTTGCGTTGTGAATATTAAGCAATAACAATTAAATAATAAATTTAAAAATTACCAGTGAAAGTTGAATTAGTAATCCGCCAGGAGCGACACCAGTGAAGCTCAGAGCGTATACCTAATAATGGGTACAGAAATATAACCTAGTCATAAAAATTTATTTATTCAAGAAACTGCAATTTACATACTACACAGATTGATGTTTTATTGACATAAATTTGTAGTTATTTATAGAGACGTACTGTTCTTGGCCCACAAAGTAGGTTGAAATTTAGCGTCTTCAGCGATGTACTTAGTTCTCCACCAAAAAATATGCAAATATTTGAACTGTGGAATCTCTCCAAAATTTGCTCCGAAATAAATCGTCTACGTCTTCGTAATCCAGAAAAGAGAGACCAAACACGTATTTTAGTAACATAAACTGTCTGATTTTATCGAATATTTTATTGCCAAGCCCAGTTTCTGAATCTTTCGCCAGCTATTTAATCTAATTAAAATTAAATTCATATAGACTAAGACTCATTTAATAAACTTACCAACACTAATCCAATGTGAAAACTGTATCCATTCAAATCAGAATTTGGGAAAACTTGGCGAACTGCCTTGTGAATTGCTATTTCAAAATCCGCATACACAACGGCAGGGTCAAAAATAATGCTTCTAATTTCCTGACTACTTGTACAGTCCTCAAAAACTGGAACACACGTAGGTACCTAAGTAGGAGACGGTTTCCTTGTTGTTGGGAAACAAGTCATATATACAAAAGGTACGTAGTCTTCATTCATGAGCCAGTGAACAGCAAATAGTTGACAAAAATATTTAGTAAAGCCTTTCCATTTTTCACTATTCTTGAGCGCATATAGTACCTCGTCATTTATTATTGTTGGTGCACTGGCTGAATCTTCTGATATTGTTGGACCGACTCGTTCATCTTGAAGGCCTTCTATACAGGCGCGGATACAGGGGAGGGGTGGTCAACGGGTCATGGACCCCCTATTGTATTTAGTCTATAAGTATTTTTTTATTATTTATTATTTTTTTCTGTTAACTCTAAACTTTAAGCCATCAGTACAACACTAAATTACACGACAACCGCTTCCAAAGAATTGAAAGAAGCCATAAAATCTAATAAAACACCCTTCTCTGAAAAATAATCTGCAGGCGCATTTGGTTGGGTACCGGTGGAACCGTAAACAACGGAAATATTTTTCTCAATTCAAAGAATAACAAAAATGATATTTTAAAATGCAAATACATTACACTGGGTATAAACCTTATCTCATGAAAAGTCACGTTTCAAATTTGCGATACACTAAAGATATAAAAATTTGTATTTTACTAGATAAGCCATGCGTACCTACCTATTGATGGTAGAAAGGTTAATCTTTATGGTAAAGAAGGACCAGTGAGATTAATAGTCGTGAATTGTCTATAAATCCTTTTGATACCGTAGGTATCTGGGATTATATAGTGTATTTTATCCTTAGAGTAAGTGTGAGCCGTATTTGAGCAGTGTTGCCACAGGTCTTGGACAACATTTCGAGAGACTGCTCTTATTTTTCGGTAGAAATCGTCAAATTTCGGTAGATTTCATTTTTTGCTTCTTTTGCTATCACATTGCAAAAAAATTATACTTTAAGTACGAGTATTCAAAAATAAACTACATTCATCATCATATAATGATCAATAATCACCATTCATCATAAAAAGCATTCAAAGTTCAAAATCGGTATATGTACCTTAAAAAAATGTATTTTCTCAGCTTTCTAGGTATTATAGAGCAATTTTCTTCATTTTTTTTTAATCCAAAATAACTCGAGTAGAGCATTCTAACTAACGCAATACTAAATATCAAGGATGCTTTAATTTTGTTATAAGGAATTAATTTATTTATAATATAATAAAACTGCATATTTTTTTCCTGTTGTAGACTTTTTAAAAAAACTTACCACACGTTTACCTACCTATTAACTATTAACGTTCAAAATATAACTATTCTTATTTGAAAGCTGTACAATTGTTTAAAATTTTTTGTTATAATTAATAATAGTTATAAGTTATTAACATTTATAAATTACTGCAAAAATAAGGGTTTTTTGCAATTATCTGAAATTGTATATGTATTTCAAATTAGAAACTATTAAGATCTAGAATATTTATTTGAAACATTTTTCTCTAAAATCTACAAGGAATGTTTTATAGGCAAAAACATGATTTTTTACACTTTATAATCGTTTAAAAACAAAACAATGTTGGATATTGAAACAATTGAGAACGAGAAACATTTTTAATGTTCTTTAGTTATGTCGAAATACTGTAAGTTAAAAAGGCGCAAAATAAATTTCTCCTGTTTTAAGATTTTAATATAAATTCTATTTTTAGTTTGGAATTATCTTCTACTTATATCAAACTAAGCCACAATCCTTCAGTATTCACTATTCAGATTCAGGTTGATACATTTTACTCCCAAAATCATAATATAAAAGAACAGAGGACTAGTCATAAAATTGATATCGGTAAATCCGTATCTGCACAAGCTAGTAACAGCAATTCAAGAATTCTTGAAAATTGACTAAGCTCTGTTGCCAAATCTATCCGCTAAAAAAATTTTCTAATACTTTTAATTTTTCGTTAGAAAAAAAATCGGCAGATTAATTTAAAAATTAAGAATTTTGATTTTTCCGTAGAAAAAAAAGGAGAATTAGGTAGATTGGTATATTTAACAGGTATTCGGTAGATCTACCGAAAAATCAGTAGCTGTGGCATCACTGTATTTGAGGTAAGTCTGCCTACCCCCTATTATGAATTTCTAGATCCGCGCCTGCTTCTATAGGTAGTTTATTTCCATGCCTGCATCTCAGTAGCGCACCTAAGACAAGTTACATTTTCCTACTAGGTATTCAGGGTATTCTTTATATATTTTTCATATGCCCTGGGAGGGATCTTAACCCCCAAACCCCCTGGGTGTGCCACTGCTGCATCTGTAGCTTCTAGGAAACTCTAGGAAATAGATTTTCTATTTCCCAGAATTTGTCAATCAACCAATTTTCTTTTGTTTTTCTTTTGTATTTATTTGTGTATCTTGGCATATCTTGTTTTGTCTACTAGACTAAGAGCCGCTATAGGTGAAATTTCTTAATCATTTTAGGCACGACGGGACCCTATAACTTAAATAGTAGAACCTAAAAGAAAACGTTTGAGCACTGTGCCGTCACTTTTCAGTGGCACATGCGTCTACAGTGGCGCATCAAACTTTCCACTTATGGACGGGATACATATATTAAAAAATACCCTCCCTCATTACCAGAATTTAGTTTTTTTCATTTTTTTAAGTTCTATGTGATTAAGACATAAGATTCATCGTAATTTTAAACCACCACCCCCTTCTCCCTGCCCCCACCATCAAAAACTTTATTTTTCGATTTTATTTTTTTTTGGTGGAATGCAATCAATTTTAAAATTTCAAAAAATTCACACAGATAGTTAAGGCTTTTATAAAACACGTCTATTTTTTATAGACCTGTAGGTTAAGTGTACATAACCTCAAAAAATTTTAAAAATTATTTTTTTGGAAAAAAGTATATAACTTTTTTTTGGGAATAGCTGCAGATCTAATTACTTCTTAGTCTTGTGTATTTTATCAAAAACTATATTTCTAATTTTTTTCAGATTTTTCTGTAACGCTGGTCGCCTTCAAAAATCCAAAAAAACTGTTTTTTAAGGGGGTTTTGGGGGGTTTGAACGTGTTTTTCTGATTTTTAAATATTCTAAAAGACTCAGTTACTTCAAGTTACATATAACCTATAAAAACAAAATTGATTTGATATATTATGAAGTCTATAAAATAGGGAAAATCCCCCAAAACCCCCAAAAAACAGTTTTTCGGATTTTTGAAAGTGGGGAGCCTTACGGAAAAATCTGAAAAAAATTGAAAATATAGTGTTTGATAAAACACACAAGATTAAGAAAAAATTATATCTGCAGCTATTCCTCAAAAAAGTTATACGCTTTTTTGAAAAAAAAATTTTTTTTAATTTTTTGAGGTTATGTACACTCTACCTAACTCTACCTATGGGCCTATAAAAAATAGGCATGTTTTATAAAAGCCTCAGCTATGCGTGTAAATTTTTTGAAATTTTAAAATTGATTGCATCCCACCAAAAAAATTAAAACGAAAAATGAAGTTTTTGATGGTGGGGGCAGGAGAAGGGGGTGGTGGGTTAAAATTACGCTGAATCCTATGTGTTAATCACATAGAACTTAAAAAAATAAAAAAAAAATTAATTCTGCTAGTAAGGGAGGGTAACTTTTAATTTATTTATCCCGTCCATAAGTGGAAAGTTTGATGCGCCACTGTCGACGCATGTGCCACTGAAAAGTGACGTCACAGTGTTCAAACCTTTTCTTTTAGGTTCTACTATTTAAGTTATAGGGTCCCATCGTGCCTAAAATGATTAAGAAATTTCACCTATAGCGGCTCTTAGTCTATACAGTTTTAATGATCCACTGTTCTCCATTAACTTAAGTAATTCTTCGGTCATCCATTCTTTTTATATTTAGATACGCAGTACCAAAGTTTACTGGAAATCGCAGATAAACGATAAACCTGTGACCTTACGGCCCCATTAAGATTTAGGCAGACCGTAATCGAATCAGAACAAACTGCGGAAGATGTGCCGACTCCCTCTATAGATGCGGTAAACCACCCTCACCTTCTTGTGGTTGCGGTGCTGCTGCAAGACAGACGATCAGGCACATAGTGAAGGGGTAGAGGACTACCCATGTAGAGCAGTAGTAAATGGTACCTACACAATAAAAAAATGTCAATTTGTGTTTTGGAATTTCTTCAGTCCTCAAATGATAGATATACAGAGTGGGCCAAAGAAAAGAGTCCACCTCGATATTTGGCAGCACTTATTAGATTTTAAGGAAATAATGAAACAGGTCGATTTTTGATCTAAGGGGGACACATTTTTACGGTACATATATCTATCATTTATCAACCCCCTCCCTTCCACAGCCCCACCCCTTATTTTTAAATAGGGAATAATGGTCATGTGCTAGCTCATTTGAAAGGTTATTCAATTCTCTACTCAGTAAAATTTACATTGACATAATTATTTATACAGAGAGTCGTAGAAAAATTATTTTTAATTAAATTAATTGACATAAAAAAGAAGAATATATGTAATTTATTTAATTCAAAATACATTCTACTGCTGACAGAAAACAACGTTTATAATTTGATAAATGTTTATAATTTGATAAATAAACATTGTTTGTTGCTTAAATTCAATATTCAACCTACCAAGAGGCAGATGGGTGGCAGCTTGAACATTGAAATTAAGCAAAAAGCCATGTTTATTTATCAAAAAACATTTTTTTTTGTTTTTTTGACAGCAGTAGAATGTATTTTGAATTAAATAAATTACATACATTCTTCTTTTTGTGTCAAATAATTTAATTAAAAAAACTTTTTTTTGGACACACTGTATAAATAACTATGTTAATGTTCATATTACTGAATAGAGAATTAAATAACCTTTCAAATGAGCTAGCACACAACTCCTATTCCCTATTTAAAAATAAGGAGTGGGGGAACTGGAAGGGAGGGGGTTGACAAATGACAGATGTATGTACCGTAAAAATGTGTCTCCCTTATATCAAAAATCGACCTATTTCGTAATTTCCTTAAAATCTAATAAATACTGCCAAATATCGAGGTGGACTCTTTTCTTTGGCCCACTCTGTATGTACTTATTTATTAAATAGACGGTATATATTTATAATCTCAATCAATTGTAAAATTAGACCATGATAGTCACCATCCGAATCGACTATGTATTTATTTGATATCAGAAGACATATCTTGATAAAACATGCATTATTTACATAAAATTCAAATAAAAATTAAATCATGACGATCTTAATTTTTATATGAAGAAACTCAAAATATAAAAATATTTTTATTTTGATATAATTAATATAAGAATCTACGAGAACAATTTAAATACATAGTCCGGGACAAAAAAATAAAATAATGTCAGATGTAGAAAAAATGTTAAGAACATTTCTAGACTGACCCTGTTTATAAAATATGCAACTACTAAAAACATAACAAAGTTTTTAACAATCTATACTATAGGGTTCATATGATGAAAACGTTGTCAATGTAATTCCATAATATTAATATACGGAACGTTGACCATGACAAGGAGCCAGTATAAAAGTCTTGGTTTAACAAAAACTACAAGCTAGAAACAACATGAAACAACCAATAAATTTTTACTGTTTATTCCCTTCAGCTTCATCTGCCACACAACACACCACTCACTTCCTTCCACTTCATCCATCCATCCCTAATTCTACTGCATGCATCTCAATCTCCATCTATTTCCTTATTACTCTGTAATGCTGATCCTATTATAGGTACTTAAAACTATTAAATAACTTAACGTGAAGTAAAAACTCCTTGGTGTAGTTGGTATAAAATTTAATTGAGAATTCATCATCAGCCTCTCTCAATCCACTGCTGCACATAGGCCTCCCCTGTTTGTCTCCAAATTGTTCTATTTTGCGCTTTCTGTATCCAGTTTTTTGTTGTCTTTCGTAAGTCGTCTTGCCATCGTGTTGGTGGTCTTCCTCTGCTACGTATATCGGCTCTTGGTCTCCATTCAACTAGTTTGCGAGTCCATCTTCCGTCCTTTATTCTGGCAACGTGTCCAGCCCATTTCCATTTTAAGTTACAGGTTCTTTCAATGACGTCTATGACTTTGGTCTTAGCTCGTAGATCTAATCCTGTGTCGCAGAGTGGCCCCTATCATTGATCGCTCCATTCTTTTCTGCGCTAGTCTTATAGTTTGTGTGCGTTTTTCTTTGTGAGGGATAATTTTTTTTTGCACCATAGTTCATCACCGGTAGCACGCATTGGTCGAAAACTTTTTTCTTCATATTAGTTGGAATGTCACTCTTAAAAATGTTCCTAAGAGCTCCGTATGCTGCCCATCCTTGTATTATTCTTCTGGACTCTTCGGTTGTTTGGTTGTACTTACCTATCTTAATATCGTGGCCCAGATATATACCTATAAATTTGTCTACCAGTTCTATTTGTTCATTTTGTATTTCAAGGTGTTTACATACTTGGTACTAAGTTTGTCATATATTTTGTTTTTGTTATATTCATTTTTAAGCCTATTTTATGGCATGCTGTACTAAGTTTTTCCAACATTTTCTTTATTTGTGCCAAATCGTCTGCAATCAGGACTATATCGTCTGCGTAGATTAGGTGGTGTAGCATCTCTCTGTCCACATTTATTCCTTTGTCACCCCATTCGAGGGTTTTGATGGCTTTTTCTAGAGCCGATATGAAAAGTTTAGGTGACAACGTATCCCCTTGACGGATACTACTTTGGATTTTTATTTGGTTGCTGTCAGCGTGTAGTTGTATCGAGCTTGTCGCATTTTTATATTATATATTACATATTAGCCTCGAATATCGGCCATCAATGCGGCTATCGTTTAGTGCTTCTATAACACTGTCGAGTTCTACTGAGTCGAATGCTTTGTGGAAATCTACGAATGCTAAAACTAAGGGCTTGATATATTCTATGGATTTTTCGATGAGTTGTTTTATTGTTTGGAGGTGATCGTTGGTTGCAAAGTTTGCTCTGAATCCAGCTTGTTCTCTACTTTGATATAGGTCTAATTTCTTGTCTAATCTTGTGGTGATTCCTCTCGTGAAAAGTTTATAAAGATGGTTTAGCAGACTGATTGGTCGGTAATTTTCCAAACATAGATTAAAGAGATCTTTTGTTTTTCTCATTAGAAGTTCACCGCCATTCTTAACAGCCTCGATCACTATTCCATCGTCTCCTGGTGATTTATTGGATTTCATTTTATTCATCGCTTGTCTAATTTCACTGAGAGTTATTTCTGGCATGAGTTCAGAGCCTTGATTTAATATTGTTTTGAATTAAAATTCTAAAAATCCAAAAGGATTACATTCATTGTTCAGAACGAACGTTTTCGGACCTATCACTCCATCATCAGTGAACTCCCTGTCCTTGCAAAATAGCCACAATGCCAAACACTGGTTGGATTAAATGTTCAAACTAAGTACATTATAAATACAAGACAATGACGCGACTTAAAGTCGATGCCAATGGATTGCCTCCCGGAACATGTGAGTACTCTACTTTTACATAGTTTTTATGTCTGCTTTGAAATGTTTATAATTATGTATATATCTAGTATACCTACATGATATAGCCTTGCAAAATTATTTACGACGACGCGACGCATGTTCCCGATAAATCAGGGCCCAGAGCACGCCAAATAGAATTCTATTTTGCTGACGTCACAAAATAGAAATTCATAATGGGAGAATCGACGGTTGCTAGGCAACGTGACGTCACTAAAATAGAATTCTATTTGGCGTGCTCCCACACCAGATGTTAAAGATGCCCTCTGGTCAGTGGCGGATCTATGGGGAGGAAAAATGAGGAAATTTCTCCTCCTAACAAGGTCCAAAATTACTTAAAGAAAAAAAAAATTATTCAAACATAAAAATATACTAACTGACATGAAACCGAAACCACAGAAAGACAAATTCAACCAATAAACATGCTAGTTAGGAAAATTGGAACTTAATGCCTATAAGTTATTATTTATGTCTTTTATGTAATCTGAGTTTATCTTTTTTATGTCTTTTGGTTGGTTTTTCATTGGAAGTTCCCCCCTAAGGCAAATTTTCACTCTTAAAGCAAATTTCTAGATCCGCCACTGCCTCTGGCACGAAAAAATTTTAATTCTAGTCCGCAATTCTTAAATGGCAGACGGTGGATCTATCTGACTCCTTCAGCATTCCCTATATGTACGCATCTGGTGGCGTTAGTTCTGCAGGTTGTCCCGTCCTGTTGAAACCATTGTTGATTTTAAGTTTGGACCGTTTTCGTGACCTTTTCCGTATGACCGAAAATAGTACTTTACCATAAAAAAATTTTCTGCAAAACTCAGAACCATTCTGAAGCACCTAACATTATCACATATTATTTATATACGTTATAACGACGCGACATTCGGAAACCACTCAGTACGTTTCGGCGCCTGACCAGTCCCGTATTAAGAATCATGAGGCCCCTAAGCAACCCAAGCTATGAGGCCCCTTAAGAAGCCTCCGCCTTCTCTCTCCAAAACCACATATAACATATCCATCTCCGAGCGGCAGTGGCGGCTCGTACCACTTTAAGAAGGTAGTGCCAAAATTTTCGGGCAGCCGCCAAAAAAGGTATACTGACAACAAAAACTAAAAAAATATATGCGCGGATACTTTTATCTTATGTACGTATCTTAAATTTATTGATCTGAGGTGCCAAGCAATTGTCCAACATTGATCAAAACAGTTCCGTAAATTAATTAATAATAAAAACTTCTTAACCTACTACCAGCATTTACTGCAGATAGTGCTTGAAAATTGTTATTACGATTTAGTCTCTATGTACCAATTTATAAAAATAATACTATTCATTATTCACACACATGCACAAATTTTTGTAATGTCACTTTTAAAGTTTACGATATATGAAGTTCATTCTTCTATTTTTTGGTTGCAAAGATTTCAATGACTTTATAATTAAAATTATCAATACAATTTACAAAATGCTTTTCTGCAGATAGCATACCTAAAGCACTAGGTTTCGATGTAAATATCGAAAAACAGCGTTCTGCTTCAGATGTTGATATAGGAATGGTAACTAAAATACTTAAAAGTTTAATAGTTTCTTCAAATGTGCTTTTTAAACCTTCCCTCTACAATAAAACCGATAGCGAAACAGCCCCAGAGGTAGTACTTAATTCGTTTCGCTAATACAGTACCTACTTCTAATTCAGTTTTAAACCGAGTTTTGCTTAAAAATTAAAATTGTCTCCATATTTCATTAAGAAATGATTCGGAGAACTGATGCTTATGAGCAGAAAACTTCTCCGACATAAATAAATTAGAAGCAACTAAATGTCCGGAGAAGGTAGACCTTTGAAAGATCTGGTACTTTGAATAATATGAAACTTTAAGTCGTTGTCTAATTCGGCGCTAAAATTGACCAGCTCCTTAAATATGCCTCTATTTTCTGAATTTTCTTTTTCGTCGTGACCTCTTAAAGCTAACTCGAAAGCTCCACAACACCTTATAACATTTGTAGTTTTTTTTTCTAGCGAAAACCACCAAAAAAAATTTTAAAATACTAATCTTTATTGTCAATTAATAAATTAAACTTAAGAAATAATCAAAATATTATCAAAATACCCACGATTATGATGCACTAAAAGTTTAATTATAAATACAAAAACTTTTTAGCAGAAAATATACATAATAAAAGCGACAAACCAGCACGTAAAGAAACTCAAAATAAATAGACCTGGCTTCATACCCTCGTGCCTGGCACAGAGATTCTAATGTTAAGGTATACTAATAGTCCAATATAGCTCTTTCTCTGTCACTTACATAGAATGCTCGTAAAATCTTTCTCTCTTTAGTCGTGCCAGTACTGACTTCGGCGCGAAGGAGATTCTCCTGTCGAATACTCTCTGCTGTCGGCAGGGATTGTATTGCGCCCATAGTTGCCATATTTTATATAATTTATGAAGATCAAAAGAAATACACACAAAAAAATTAACGGTAATTAAAAAGTTTTGAAGATAAAAAATATGTTTATGGATAGTTAGCAAGGTAGTGCCATGGCTCTATGGCACTACCTCACGGGCCGCCACTGCCGAGATACCCTATCTATTCCTATCACCACCTATCTATTCCATAGATATAAGATATAACCGTGCCGTGAAGTTTTTAAAAATTTTCCTTTTTGAAAATGACCGTTCGCCTGTTGCATTTGTAATCATTAGTGCGTAAAATAAGTCTTAAAAGCTACAGCACGACCAATATTCACTTTGTATTTGAGATTTGGATGCGCACTGTTGTTGACGTTGAGTTTTTCCACATTTTCTGAATTTTATTTTGGTACCTTGCAGGTATTTTACTTGGCGAGACGTTACCAAAATACAATTCAAAAAATTTGGAAATACCGAACGTCAGTACCAGTATACCTACATCTAAATCCCAAAAATAAAATTTGGTCGTGCTGTACTGACACATTTGAAAACGTCGATTCTAGTTTGTTCTTCCAACTCCCGACAATAAATAACTCAAAATTACTGTGAAGCAGGAATAAATTGTTTTTCCTGCAAATCTTAGAGCTGGGCTATAAAATATTTGAACACTAGTTCATCTTCAATTTCAGGATGAGTATCATCAGGATAGTTTTCATGTAGATTTGAAGCACACTCCTTTACTTGAGTATCACTAATTTTTGGAAAAAACACACAAAACACTAAGGGCCGGTTGTTCGAACGCTAATCAACAATGATCACTATCAAATATTTAATTACTGTCAAAACTGTCAATGTCAACTTTGGTTGGGTTGCTAAAAACTTAATTGATTACAATTCTGAGACTATAATCAATTAATATAACAATAATTATTAACATAATTGATAATAAATCTCATAATTTTAATTAATTATGTTTTCAGCAACCCAAACAAAGTTGACGTTGACAGTTTGGTGACAGTAATTAAATATTTGATAATGATAATTGTTGATTAGCGTTCGAACAACCGGCCCTTAAACACTGAGTTCACTGACTCGTACGCTGTCAACCGACGACAGTAATTAGCTTATCAAAAATTGGTAGATACATCTCAACCTTTAACTTTTCTCCATCCTGTAGAAAAACTTCATTGGAATTAGCATCATCAAAATGTAGTTTTCTTGCTAACTTTTGTTTATTCTTGTCGGAATATTAGAAGTATTGTAGATCGCAGGCCTTCTGCTCGTAATAAGCAAAAATTATCTCTTTGGGAGTTTGAGAACTCTAAAGGTGAATTTAGAAGTTGAACTGCAGTTTGAAGTCCAGTCTCTTCTCTCTATCTGTAATGATTAACTGACAGCGTTGATGCGTTCTAAAATGTGTTACCCAAAACTCGTTCAATATGAATGTTTCTCTTTTTGACATTTATTTTAACAAAAACTTAGGCTTCATGAACTGTTTCAGCTTTCTGATTAGTGTCTTCAGCAAGAGTATGAAGAGCAGATTTGAAGGCGTTGTAACCTTTAGATAAAGCTCTTGTTGCATCAGCCCTTGCACTTCATCTAGTGCTGCTTGTTGTGTTAAGTTCTTTTAAGACTAGATCGTGGAAAATGGGATCGCTTAGTGGAGTTTAATTTAAGCATTTGATCATAACTTCCCAACGGTGGGTACCTTACTTACTATTTGATCAACTACTGCACCTAACTACACAACAGTCATTCTCTTCCAAAGAACCAAACCAAACTAAGAAGAAGAAGACATTAGAGGCTAAATGATAAATTCCTCGGGAAACTAGAGCGAAATGCATGGGTAGTGGAGGAGAGGGTAGGGAGGGAAACCGTGCAGACTGATAGGCAGTACTGTTCCTTCTACCAAACGGCTTCTACATTGGCGACTTCTTCTCACAACATAGGCTTTCTATGTAAAAAAAGTATGCACCGTAATGTAGTTTGATACGTCCACCATCAGTTTTATCGTATTTCGTTATTATTTTTTCATGTTGGGCTCTGCGAGGCCCCCTTTGGGATAGGGATGGGTAAACCTACCGGTTTAAACCTAAAACCGGTTTTTTTACTTCGCAATAACCGGTTTTACCGGTTGTTTTTTGTCCCGGTTGTAACCGGTTTTTTCTTTTTAAAGTAAAAACCGGTTATTAGGTTTTTACGGTGATTTGGATTAGGTTAGGTATTATTTCGGATCCCAATCATAATTATTATTCTCAAGTAATTATTCCAGACAAAACCAAAATTAAAATTTTATTTTATAAAATACAGAAGCAAACTGAAAGTGCAATCTCACATCAGCCAGAAACAATTAAGTTTTATTATAATATTTCCTTGAAAAGGTATTTGTAATCATAATATTTACATAAGAAGTGATCTGGTTGAATTAGACGCAAACATCATCTATTTTTCACACTTAACTCTTGACATTGAAAGTGGGTGAATGACTTTTTCTGATTACCAAAAATAATGCTCTGACGATGAATATCGAATTACTGATTACGAATACGAATCTCCAAGAATTTCGCTACGTTTTCAAAACGATACACTCATACAGGCAGTATTAAATGAGTTAAAATGTACCTATTCTACAAATATACAAACGTGTTAAAAGTAATACATGTTCTTTCGATAGTACTAATTTTGATCATATTGATATCGAGTCGAATGGAGTATCGCAAACTAAAGTGTATTGTAAATGTAACTTTGTAACCTATGGGATTAAAAAAACCGAAAACCAGTTTTTCCAAAAAACCGGTTTTTTTGGCCGGTATAACCGCCAGGTTAAACCGTAAGCAAAAAAACCGGTATAACCGAAAACCGGTGTTTTGTCAAAAACCGCCAACCCTACTTTGGGACCGAGGCCCCTAGGCAACTGCCTACTTTGCCTAATGGTTAATCCGGCACTGCGCCTGACACATACAAATTTGAGGCATACGAATTTCACTAGGTACCTAAATAATAGGGAGTTTTTGTGCACACAAATACGTAAACGTAACGCATCTTTTTGACATATACGCTTGCGCATTAATGGTTGAACTCCCGTATCGCGATACGTATTACCTAAGGTTACGGGCTGGTACGTTAGGTTCATACGCATCCCTATCGAGCCGAAAGTCACCGAATGCACACGAGGATCTTGCCCGATTACCTACCAAATGAACATTTCATTAGCGTACTACCTGTTTATAAACATTTTAAGGTTATATTGGTTATTGGTTAAGGGCCGGTATTTCAATAGCTACTTAAGCTTTTGCTTAGCTAAGCCTGTGTCAAAAGTTAAGGAGAAGCTTAAGATCAGTGCCGTATTTCCATCATTCTCTTAACTAAACTGATGCTCAGCTGTAAAGTTAATTGGTTTGGTACCTCTGAATACGTCAAAGTGCCAGAGCTAACTGTTCTGAGGTAAAAACCACTACTGTTGACATTTAGTTTTATCTTGTTATCTGTATCAATGTTATTTTTACTTCACTTAATTTTGTGTAAACATGGTACATGTGTTTTTAGTTTATTGTCTATATTTTCTCTGGTTATATTTTTATTGTTATTTTGCATAAGCAATAGATCCGTCTTTGTAATTTTGTTTATTGGATATATTCCTTAAAATGTCAAATTTCAATGTAAGTTTATTTTTGCAAAATAAATATACCTACCAAGTATTGCAGAAATAAACAATTTTCATGTGCCTACACCTTCCAAAAGTAGTAAGAATTTTAATAATCGTTATTACGATTAATAAATTAATAGATTATTATTTAATAATCCAATAATAACGTTATTACTTAAAAGTTGGTTTTCAAAACAACTCTATAATTAATAATCTCTAGAAATAACCTCAAAAAACAGAAAACAAATTTTAAGCAAAGGCTTAAACCAACTCCCGCGCGAGCTTAAAATTATTTGGTTTAAGCCTAGGCTTAAGCCTCAAATTGAAGTGGAAATACAGGCATCTAAGCTTAAGCGAAGGCTTAAAGTAAGCTTTGGCTTAAGTGAGGTTGGAAATACCGGCCCTTAGTCTATTTGAGTAAAATTATCCTGTGTTTGTAATTGGAAATTGGAGCTTCATAATAGATTTAAAATTTTATTGTTTTTAAGTTGTCTATTGATAAAGCAAATCAAAAAAAAATCTTGTATTAATTTAAGAAATACAGTGATCACCACAATTAATAACTAGATAAACAAATGACCTAGTTTCAGTAAAATTTTCAAATAAATATTACCACACTATTTACATTATACCTACTGGAATTCTGATGTAGGTATACAATAATTTACAACTAAAAAGTAGGTATAAACAATAATAAAACAGTTTTAACCTAAGGAAAAATAATATTTTTATATTTAAATAGAAGCAATTAAAACCATACAATTTCATCATTCATTTATCTTTTTTTACATTTGTATATTAATTGTATTAGTATAAGAGCTGTGAGACATTTTTGAGTAGGTATTTTAGGCAACCTGAAAATTTTTCAGGTGACTCTTCCATGATAGCCTAATACAAAAATGCCGGTCTGGCTGGAGGGTAGCGGTTATTTTCCCCAAAAATCCCCCCAAAGTTAAAAAAGGGTAAAAATTGTTATTACAAAAAATATCATTGACGTGACTTTAAATCAAATTTAAATATTCAAATATAAAAAAATAAGCAGACCAGGCGATTTGAGGGCGATTTTAACTCTGCAAGATACTTGCAGGGGCGCCCCAGGATTATTTTCAGGGGATGCATCTGAACTTCAGAAGATTTCATCTGAATCTGTACATACTATTAACGAGTATAAAATATACAACTATACATGCAAAGCTATGTACATTCCTTCCGGACAGGGAAGTACAATTATTATTTTGACAGGGTATTTTTTAATATTAAAAATAATTATTCTAAAATTCTAGTTTTTTTTGTGAAATTTTCCAACTGCCATGTGATTGAACAAATTGCGCGTGCATATAAATGGAAAGCGCTATAGGTAAACAGGAGTGTGAGAGAGAGCGTATACCGATAGCTGTTTGCGTCCTCTGTTGTACCTGAGCGAGTCCGTTCGCTCAGGTACAAAGGAAAATAATACGTACTATACAATAGATTTTGCAAATATGATAGAAAAAGACAGATTTATTATTATAAAGATATAGGTAGAAAAGTATAAAAGTATAAACTAAATTAATTCTGTGTCCGAATATTGTACTTCTTCTTCAAACTCCTCATCTGAGCTTAAATATTCACTGTCTTCTTCTTCGTCAGACTCCCCTCGAGACTCAGATTCCTCTTCTACATGATAGTAAATGGTTGTAAATAGTTGTAATATGTATTTAGAATTAATTAAAAATTAATTACTGATTAATTAATTGAGTTGCTACGTATTCTCTGTCCTTTTATACGGAGTCGAAGCCTGGACAATCACGGGCGCATCTGAAGAAAGACTTGCCATTGTTGAGATGTGGTGTTACCGAATAATGTAAAAAATATCATGGACGCAGCACGTAACAAACACGGAAACATTAAGAAAGATAAAAAAGGCAAAACAGATACTCACACTATGAAGGAAAGAAAAATTAGCTACTTTGGTCATATACTAAGAAATAAAAAACGTGATATAATTTATAATATAAGGAAAAGTATTAAGTATTAGTTATATAAGTAAGAATACGTAGCAACTCAATTAATTAATCACTAATTAATTTTTAGTTAATTCTAAATACATATTTACAACTATTTACAGATCAGGTTGAAGAGGAATCTGAGTCTCGAGGGGAGCCTGAAGAAGAAGAAGAGAATGAATATTTATTTTGGCTCATTTTTCTTTCCTTTATAGTGTTAAGTATTTCTTTTGCCTTTTTCATCTTTCTTAATGTTTCCGTGTTTGTTACGTGTTGTGTTCATGATATTTTTTACATTATTCAATAACAGCACATCTCAACAATGGCAAGTCTTTCTTCAGATGCGCCCGTGATTGTCCAGGCTTCGACTCCGTATAAAAGGACAGAGAATACGTAGTAATTCAATTCAATTATCGCTAATTAATTTTTAATTAATTCTAAATACATATTACAACTATTTGCAGATCATGTAGAAGAGGAATCTGAGTCTCGAGGGGAGTCTGACGAAGAAGAAGACAGTGAATATTTAAGCTCAGATGAGCAGTTTGAAGAAGAAGTACAAGATTCGGACACAGAATTAATTTAGTTTATACTTTTATACTTTTCTACCTATATATTTATAATAATAAATCTGTCTTTTTCTATCATATTTGCAAAATCTATTGTACCTATAGTACGTATTATTTTCCTTTAATTAAGAAAAAGTTAGTTAAAAAACTATAATATATAATAATTACTCTAACGTTTCGAGGCACAACAACATGGGATCGCCAGGTCACGTGATTTTTCTCGAGCGAACGGACTTGCTCAGGTACAACAGAGGACGCAAACAGCTATCGGTATACGCTCTTTCTCACACTGCTGCTTACCTATAGCGCTTTTCATTTATATGTACGCGTAATTTGTTTGATCACATGGCAGTTAAAAAATTTCACCAAAAAAAAACCTGTCTTTTTTAGAATATTTATTTTTAATATTAAAAAATACCCTTTCAAAATAATAATTGTACTTCCCTGTCCGGAAGGAATGTACATAGCTTTGCATGTATAGTTGTATATTTTATACTCGTTAATAGTATGTACAGATTCAGATGAAATCTTCTGAAGTTCAGATGCATCCCCTGAAAATAATCCTGGGGCGCCCATGCAAGTATCTTGCAGAGTTAAAATCGCCCTCAAATCGCCTGGCCTGTTTATTTTCTTTATATTTGAATGTTTAAATTTACTTTAAAGTCACGTCAATGATATTTTTTGTAATAAAAATTTTTACCCTTTTTTTAACTTGTGGGGGGGGGGATTTTTGGGGAAAATAACCGCTACCCTCCAGCCAGACCGGCATTTTTGTATTAGGCTATCATGGAAGAGTCACCTGAAAAATTTTCAGGTTGCCTAAAATACCTACTCAAAAATGTCTCACAGCTCTTGGACCATATATTGTGTGAACATTGTTTTATTTTTTTAAATGTCAACGGAATTTAAAAATGACTTTACGATTTGCTTTACGTTACGTTAAGGCAGTTACAAAAACTACCTATTTTAACATTCATCCTCTACGACACGTTAGTTGCTTTACGTATACGGAGATGCGTACGTTACGTAGCAACAAAAACTCCCTAAATACTGTTTATTTTGCCGCATACCGTACATGATGTTAAATCTGTCGCCATGTCGTCTCCCTCCCTACATAATTAACTTTATCACGTTAACGTTCAGATGCTTATAATATTCTCAAAAAGTGTATAAAAACCTACACAATGTAAATAAATTAGCAATAAAAAATATAATGTTTAAATATGGGACATTTCAGTCTGTTATAAAGAACGTGAAATTAATTTTAAAATTCTTTCAGTAGGTGATAAATCCATTTTAAATTTCTACTAGTCCTTGAACACCTGAAAGTTGATTGTTTAAAATTTAATGACCATAGAATATTACGAGCTGTTAAAAAACTGTTGAGAATCCTGCCTAGGTATTATCTGTGCAATTTCTGTCTTTATTAGATCTAATTCCGTAACACTATAGTATGTTGTCAACCAGTCGTAGTCGAGTTATTAATTAACTTTTTTTTTAAGATTGACTGTTTTTAATTGTTATATTCGCTAAAAGTTTCTATCGTACTAAAATAACACAGAGTTATTATTTTGATCCATAAAAAAAGAAAACCTCGATAAAAAAGTTGTTAAATCCGCATTCAAATCATTAAAACTAGTAATAAATACAGTTTACAAGGATTAAGGTCAGAATTATTAATAAATTATGAGACAATAAATATTAATACACAAAGAGTGAGTATAATACCATCATCATCACCATCAATATCATTCTCTTTTCCTTTATCCCTATGCGGGGTCGACTTCCCTAATTACTAATTACATTTCTCCACAAGTTCCTATTTTTTGTCATATCAATCTCATGGTAGGGGAGCAAAGTATGCTAAATGTGCAGTCACTCGAGCGTTATGGGGACCTATTGGGTAGTGAAGAGTAGGTCCTAAAACCAAAAAAAGTTAAGTAAAGTTTTCCATTTTAGTGGGCGCTTGCCATTTTCTAATTTAATTTTCCATTTTCAACAATCGTTTTTTCCGATTATAACGCCATCTATGCATAATTCGAAAAAATGTTTCGAATAAAAGTTACTTATTTTTTCGTAGGGAATCCAAATCTGCAATAAAACATGGGGGCTCCTATTTAAGATTTTAAAGTAACCCCCCACCCCACCCCCGTGGGGGGTCATGTTTGATGCCATTCGATAGATTTTTTAAAAATATTAAATAAGTGTATTTGACAGTTTTTCGACCTGATGTTCATTTCGCGAAATATCGCGAGATGCGTATTCAAAATATTAAATTTACCCCCCACCCCTCTCCGTGGGAAGTCGTGTTTGGTGTCATTCGATAGATTTTTAAAAAATATTGAGCACATATTTTTTAGTTTTTTGATCTGTCATTCATTTCACGAAATATTCGCTTATTTCTTGTGAAACTTTGGGACTCACCCATTTGCTTACGCCCGGCTCAAATCGTCAGATTTTTGAAATATACACTCTTTTGCATGTACTTCACTTACCTTATCTTAATCTGACAATTTCGAGTATTTTTAAGGATAGATTTTTTTTTCGGGCCCCCCTTAACGAACTCCCCTGTGTTAAGAGCCAATATATGGTAGAGGTACATCTGCAGGGCACCAGGTTTCTCCCCATATGATAATCTGACGCGCTCGAGTAACTGCAAAAATCCCCGCTTGGGCTCCCCTACCATCAGTGCCCTGTACCGACATATCCTGCGTCTCCCACCAGGTCTTTTTTGGTCTTCCTCTCCTACTCCTTTCAGGAACCCGCAGCAATTTTTCGTATTGGGTGATTAACGTCTCGATGTTGAACATGATCAAAGCATCTTAAACTATGCTCTCTCATTTTGGCATCAATTGGTGCCACACCTAGACTTCCCCTTATATACTCATTCTTAATTTTATCCTTTTTTGTCATTCCACTCATCCATCTAAGCATTATCATTTCCCCCATATGAATTTATTGTTCCTATTTCTTTTTACTTGCTCAACATTCTGTTTCATACATCATAACCGGTCTTTTGGCTAATTTATAGAATTTTCCATTTAGCTTCATTGGAGTTAAATCTCTTTTTAATCTGCCCTATATGAAGCCAATACATATTTTTCAAAAAAGGAGACAAAAGAGACTTAAAAAACTACAGACCTATCTCACTTCTCTCAGAAATGTACAAACTCTTTATTATAATTATAACCAATAGACTAACAAATAAAATGAACAGTTATCAGCCAGTTGAACAAACAGGTTTCAGAAAAGGGTTTAGTACCATAGATTATAGATCATCCCCTCACTATGAAAATATTGATAGAGAAGGCAAACGAATACAACCTAGATTTATGTTTAGCCTTTGTAGACTATGAAAAAGCGTTCGATAGTGTCGAGATATGGGCGATAGAAAAAGCTGTAATCATCATCATTCTCTTTGCCTTATCCCTATGCGAGGTCGGCTTCCCTAATTGCCTTTCTCCACACAATTCTATCTTGGGTCATATCAATGTTAATCCCCTTTACCAACATGTCCTGTCTTATCGTCTCCCCCCAGGTCTTCTTTGGTCTTTCTCTCCTACTCCTTCCACCTTCCAGGAATCTGTACTTCAGCTATTCTTCGTATTCTCATTTCAGCCACATGCATTCGTTGTTCCTCTTTCTTTCTCACTGCCCAACATTCAGTTCCGTACATCATAGCCGGTCTTATGGCTGTTTTATAGAATTTTCCCTTCAGCTTCATTGGAATTTTTCTGTCACACAACACACCACTCGCTTCTTTCCAATTTATCCATCCAGCCCAGCCCTAATTCTACTGCATGCATCTCCATCTATTTCTCCATTACTCTGTAATACAGATCCTAGGTACTTAAAACTATTGCTTTTCACAATCATTTCACCATCCAAAGATACCATTTTATTTGTAGTAACTCCATCTTTAAATGAACATTCCAAATACCCTGTTTTTGTCCTACTAAGTTTTAAACCTTTTTCTTTCAGAGCTTGTCTCCACTGTTCCAGTTTTTGTTCTAAGTCTCGTTCACTATTTCCTATTAACACTACATAATCAGCATACATTAGCCACCATGGAATGCTACCCTGTAGTTTCGCTGTTATCTGTTCCAAAACTAATGAGAATAAATAAGGACTAAGCACCGAGCCTTGGTGCAATCCTACTTTCAACTGAAATTTATCAGTCTCTCCCACACCTGTCCTAACACTAGTCGTTACTCCCTCATACATATCTCTCACAATCTTTACATATTTACCAGAGACTCCTTTCGGATTGAGTGCCCACCACAGAATCTCTCGAGAAACTCTATCATATGCTTTCTCAAAATCAATGAATACCATATGAGCGTTGATCTATTTATTCCTGTATTTTTCCATCAGTTGCCTTACAATGAAAATTGCATCTGTTGTTGATCTGTCCTGCAAATAGCCAAATTGATTATCGGATATTTCGGAAAAGAAAAAGCTCTAAATAACAGCAAAATATACTCCAGGTACAGACAACTCTTGCATAACATCTATAAAACAGCAACTGTGATAGTCGAATGGGAAAATAAAACAAACAAAACTAATCCCATAGAAATACGTAGAGGCGTAAGACAAGGAGATGTAATATCCCCAAAACTCTTCACCTTAGAGGTTAGAGCTGGAAGACGTCTTTAATCTTTAAAGAACTGAAATGGGAAGACATTAGTGTCAACACAAACGGGAAGAATCTCAATCACCTCAGATATTGCGATGATGTTTTCCTTATTACAACCAACCAAGAAGAACTAGCCACAATGCTGACTCATCTAGCACACGCATCAGAGAAGATAGGATTAAAAATGAACATGAGTAAAACAAAAATCATGACGAATACAAATGACAGAATAAAGAATAAATATAAATAATGTCAATATTGAGGTTGTTGACGAATATATATTATACCTGGGTCAAATAATAAAAGCTAATAAAGAGAACCAAACAATTGAAGTACAGAGAAGAATACGATTGGCGTGGGCAGCGTGTGGAAAGTTAAGATGGATACTAAAAAGCACAAAGATACAACAGTACCTAAAAACCCGTGTATTTGACCAGTGCATCCTTCCTGTTCTGGCGTATCAGAAACATGGACATTAACAAAGGCCAACATAAACAAAATAGAAATAACTCATGGAGATTTGTGGGCCACAATGCGAGACAGGAAGATAAAAGATGGAATGCTGAAATACAAAACTGGAGACCGTGGACAGAAAGAAAAGGAAGAAGAAGACCTCAGATGCGATGGAAAGACGATATTGCTAAAGCTGCAGAAACTAACTGGAAAAGCGCAGCTAAGGACATACGGAAATGGAAAGATTTGGGGAAGGCCTATGTCCAAAGTTGGATAGAAATGGGCTAAAGAAGATATGAAGCCAAACGTATCCGTCTATCAAATACTCTCTCTCTAGTTTTATGGCTCTGTAATTTATACATTGTTGTATATCTCCCTTGCTTTTGTAAACAGGTACTAATGTACTGCTTCCCCATTCGCCTGGCATTTGTGCAACTTCCTTGATTCTCTTAAATAGATTTGTTAGTTAACTTGTTTCCTCGTCGTTTAATGTTTACCACACTTCCCCAGGAATTTCATCTTTTCCAACTGCTTTCTCTCTCTCTCTCTCTCTTGCACCATCACTCCTAGTGAAGTATTGGGCGCATCGAGCCTTTGGCCACATATTGCGTTACTTGGCCGATGGTGTAAGACAGGTCAGGGTGTTTATTCTCTGGTTAATCCTGCGTACCAGTTCCTTCCATTCTTCTCTGTTTCTTGTTTCGTTTTTCACTTCCCCTCATCTTAAGTCGATTTTGTTGTATTCTGTCGTTACTGTTTTTTTCCAGGTATTATCTGGTCTTCCCCTCTTTCTTGTCCACTCAGGTTGATAATCGAGTGCTTGTCTTGTGATGCTACTAAGATCTTTCTTTAATTTATGACCTATCTATATCTATTTCCATTTCTTCTGCCTAATTGTTGTTATGATACTGGTTTATTTTGTTCGTTTCCATAGTTCTTCATTCGTTATTTTATTAGGCCAGTAAATTTTTTGCTGGACCTATTCATTCTTTCCATCCATTCTTTCTTAAGGAGCTATTCATAAAGCCTGTAACCTGTTTGTTGTGTTTTCGTCGTACCTTTAAGTTTCTGCAATACATTGATTTTTGTTGTTTCTGATATTTCACTTGTTTGCCAGATTATATTTAACGTATTGAAGGCGAATTGTGCCTTCTTTATTCTTGCTTGTACGCCATTCGTGCGTTCTCCTTTTTTTTTTTCATGATTGATCCCAAATAAGGGACTTTCTCTATTTCTTCAATTTCTTTACCTATTATTTTTATTTTATTAATTTACGGGTTATCTTTTTTTTAAGATTTTTTTCTTCTCTGCATTTATCTGGAGACCAATCATGTCGGAGTACTGTGTTATCTTATCGATTTTTGTTTGAAAGTTAGTTCTGTGTTCTGTTAACAGGCAGACGTCGTCAGCAAATGCAAGATCTTCAAGCTAATTAAAGAGATTCCATCTAATGCATGTCTGATCCTCTGTTACTTTCCTCACAATCCAGCCTTTGATGATAAGGTTAGGTTATCTATAAATGACATAGGTATATACAGTGTGTCGCATTTAAGATGAAGACATCCCAATATTTTGGCTATCAAAATAAATACAGATTTGAAGTTTTGCAGTCATACAGGTTGAAGGTTCACATTTTTTAAGATACTCAACTGAAATTAAAATTTTAATCGCGGTCTACTGCGAATCCAAAAACAGGGTAAGTTTTTTATATTTTGCTTCACGTTAGATATCGGAAAATGTTATTTGAAAAAACTTCTAAATCTTATTCTAACCCCACATACCAACTTGTATGACAAAATTCGCACTTTCATTTTTTCATTATTTGTAGTCAGGACCCTAAAATTAAAAATTGGCTGGTCCGGAGATTAGGGCCCTGACTGCAAATACTGAAAAAACTAAAAGTTCGAATTTTGTCATGCAAATTGGTATGTGCGGTTAGAATAAGATTTGGAAGTTTTTTTAAATAACTTTTTCCGATATTGTAACGTGAAGCAAAATATAGAAAATTTACCCTGTTTTGGATTGGCAGTGGGCCGCGATTAAAATTTAAATTTCAGTTGAGTATCTTAAAAAATGTGAACTTTTTGCAAGTATGACTGTGCAAAACTTCAAATCTGTATTTATTTTGATAGCCGAAATATAGAGCTGTCTTCATCTTAAATACGAGAAACTGTATTTAAACAATGTTTAATTGTTTGAATATAAATTTTATTTATTGTGAATACAAAGTTAAATTTCTGGTGCAACTATATTTCTACTAAATAATTAATTCATTTAAAAAGTTATTATTATTATTATTAAATCATACTTAGGGGCCCGAAAATTGTGTAGTGCCTCGGGCCTGATTTGAAGTAAAATAGGCTCTGGATCATCTTTCCCATGGCGATAGGCAAAATGACTAGTTATGTTTTATAAAACTAAATAGCGAACACTGAAAAGAAAGTTGTATTTGGAAGTGAACTGTTTATGTGTTTATGGATAAATGGTAAAGTACTTATGAATATAAAGGAACCCAAAAATCATTATCATACATAATATCCTTGTATGATTAAGGGCTATCTGCAGTGGCTCGAAAAATATGATAATTGATAATGATATATTTCTACGAAACAGAAGAAACAGTACCGTTATAAATTATACACAGAATTTTCTGTGAAATGTTTGTGCTATATTACTGTGTAAATTACTCTATACGGTATCTATGTATACTATATATTTTACCGAGATATTTGTGTAATAATACACTTCTTAAAAAACATCTGGACAAATTTATAATAATCCTAAAGTAAGCGACACTTCTTTTCTTAGGCTAAGGTAATACTGATTATTAAAATTTAAGACCCTTCATTAAAATTTCGTCACATTTTTGAGGTTGGCAACAGTCGATTAAAAAACTGCTAAGGAAATTGGTGTGTTGAATTGAAAACAAACAGAACCGATTTATTATAAAAAAAGTGCACATCTGTATCTTCGGAGAATTATAGGATATCATACAGAAGTAAAAAACTTCGTTTGTATAATGGTATAAAAAGTTTATTAAAAAACTATTAAAAAGTCATCCAAATGGATTGCAAAACGTTTTCGATCTAGATCAGATCATCTTCAGTGCGTTCTACTTAGTAGATGAAACTAGCACACTTTTAAAATTGGTAACATCGAGATATATGATTTACATGTTAATATTATGATAAATGTTGTGACTCCAAGTCGATGTTTAAAGATTAAATTAAGATTATATATTAAAAGTGCTCAAAGGGCAACATGGTTCCCTGCTCGAGAAGAACGCGTGTTACCAGTTCAATGGACACAACTCAGTTGTGTCCTTTGTCTATTTAGAACTGGATAGTGCAGCGGATATGTGAAACAATTGTAAATTTAATGATAGAAGTATATAATTTGGTCCACATATACCACACATATAAAGGTACAAATTTAGATATGATGCTATCTCAGACGCTCTTTGATATGCTCTTTCAAATGACGTAAGTGTAAAAGGTCGAATGTATTGTGCCCCTCTAAATGCCATAATGCCTCAACATGTGAGAATAAACACTAATTTTTTTATTTTAATTACGATAATATAAAAATAATAAACATTAAAATTACAAAATGACGTTTTATTAAACCTAATCTAACAAATTACGACATTTTAATAGCTGATCGGGGTTTGACTAGTCAAACCCCGATTTCATAAAATTAAATTTCGACCTTTGCCTGACCAACTTAGTCTCTCCTAGGTTTGACTAGTCAAAGGCCGAAACTGTAATTTATTTCGGGCTTTGACTAAGACCGTCAGTCAGACCTGAGTATTGCCTAATCAAACCTAGGAGTGCCTGAAATTCGGGCTTTGACTATAACATATTGTTAAGATATGTAAAATTTGAATTAATATGGTTTCGATCTTAATATTTTAGAAAAGTTAAAACATATAATAAAAATATACCAAAATTCATTTGGAAGAAATGAAAGTCAATTATCTTTGTGGTTATATAGAAAGTGGTTATGTGTTTGGACAATGAGACCGGGTTTCCCAAATGGACTTTTGCGGCGAGGGAATAATTGTATTTAGAAATTTAAATGAATGTAATCTTTGTTTAGATATTAAGAAAGGAAAAAAAAAACCGATTGGCATGTAATTAGTTTTAGGAAATTTCTAATGGTAGGGAAAATTGGTGTTTGTTATCTGAAAGGTAGATGGGGATAAAATTGAGGAACTCGGATTGGTGAAGAAGGAAAAAGGAGGGGCTAGGTATGAAGAATGGGAGTTTAGCGAAATGTTAGAGGGTGGAAGAAGAGTCAGTTGTTAAATGATCGTTAAGTCGACTAGTGGTGATCTCTAAGAGTCTCCTGAAGTAGTAAGGCAGATAAGTGAATAGTTGTGAGTTTGTTGAAATAAGTGTCCTGACGGAAGCTCATCACGTAAAGCATTGTAAGTTATATTGTTCTACTTATATTCCAAGAGTCACCGTTGCATGCCGGAACGAGAAATAGATTCAGTTTATCGAGAGGAGAAAAGGCTAGCATTGTTTTTTGAAAGATACGTGCATCTGTAGGGGGTCATTAATGACAATAGGCTTGCAATAATTTGTTGCGAGATTGCTGACTACATAGGGGGCTGCTAAGAGTAAATTGTAGGCGACCAGAGACAAGAATTTGGAAAACTCATCATCCGAGAGACAGTTTTATTTTTTTTGTAGAATTATTCATAACGCAAATTTCAATAAGTACTTTAGATAGTGGTAGGGTTATTTCAATAATCAGAATAGGAGATATTATTTTTAGAGGATATTTTGAGGGTGAATTTATTTCAATAGATGCTTTTGTACCATATATGTGTTTTATTCCGTTAATCTTTGACCTTATTTATCATATGTAAAGCAAAGGAGATATTGAAGCACGAGAATATAAAACCCTGAGATTAGAGCATTAAATAGTGTGATTAAATCATAAGTGCATCATTAAAATTAAATTTAATTAATTAGTTAATTATCTAATCAAGTGCTTTGAGCACACCGATCTTTGAATATCACATTAATATATACTAGATTTTGCCTTTGACAGATTTTAGAAGAATGCAAGAATTAGAGGTTAACACTGGGACAATTACAAGAGAAGAAATTGCTAAAACACTTAAATTATTAAAGAATGGCAAATCTGATAAAAGGAGACACCGAACAATCCATAGATATGCTACATAAACTTCTGAATAAAATACGGACCAACGAAAGAACTGCCAAAAGAAAGAGGGACTGATAATAAAAATACCAAACAAGAGAGATCTGAGCAACTGTAAAAACTGGCGTGCAATTACACTATTAAGCGCCACATCCAAGATGATAACAAAAATTCTGTTCGAAAGAATAAAAGGAGAATTGGGCAATAAACTGAGGAGTAACTAAGCAGGCTTTCTTGCTAACAGCTCCACTATAGTTCACATTATGCGTCTTAAGAATCATCCTCGAATAACCAAAGTAATGGCAGAAATATATAAATATGAGATTTATCGACCTTGAAAAGGCTTTCGACCGATTCAATAGTGAACAAATGTGGAAAATGGTAAGACAGTATGGACTACCAAAAAAAAATTATAAACGCGACCAAGCTGTTTTGTGACTGGTACAAAGCTAGACTAGAACACGAGGGAGCGATCATAGGAGAAAAAGCTATTGAAAGCGGTGTTAAACAAGGTTGTATATTATCTCCTACTGTATTCCTTATTATGGAAGGCCAGATTGTGAGGAAAGTAACAGATGATCAGACATGCATAGAAGGAATCTCTTTAATTAGCTTAAAGATCTTACATTTGCTGACGACGTCTGCCTGTTAACAGAACACAGAACTAGAGATGTATCAAGTCAAACTAGTTTGATTTTACTCAACAAACTTGACTTGACTTGAAAATCAAACTTTTTGTATAAAAAAGTTTGACTTGACTTGATTTCGATATCTTTAGGTTTGACTTGAATTCAAACATCTTTAAACAGTTTGAACAGTTTGAATATTACGCAACATGTTTATTTTCAATTTTAAATGAGACCGCCTACGCCTATATTTGTAGCCTGGAAAATTTAAACCCAACATTTGTAGCCTGTATCCGAAAAAATTTAAATTGTAGATATAAAACCATATAGACCTGGATCCCGTGTACCAAAAAAAAGTTGATTAATAGCAAGCTGAAAATTTGTTAATAGCTTAACGGTGTCTAGTCAGACAAACTTTGATGTACGGGAACACTGGAACAGAAGAAGTTAATTGTGGAAAAGGTTAAAAATTTTGGAACGTCAAACTACGTAAACGTTCCATGTATTTTGTCAGACAGAACTTCCAATTAATTTGTTACCATTTCATTAAACTCTCATGCAAAAATCAGACTGGTGTTTATCACCAACTGGGCATTTTAATGAGTGGAACACGAAGAATATGTCAAATGACAGGAATCATGTTGGTTAGTAAAAGCAGTCTGATTTTTGCATGAGAGTTTAATGAAAGGGTAACAAATCAATTGGATGTTCTGACCGACAAAATACATGGGACGTTTTCGTAATCTGACGTTCCAAATTTTTAAACTGTTCCACAATTAAATCTTCCCCTGTTCCAGTGTTCCCGTACATCAAAGTTTGTCTGACTAGACACCGTAAAGCTATTAACAAATTTTCAGCTAGCTATTAATCAACTTTTTTTGGTACGCTGGATCCAGGTCTAATAACCCTATGGTTAGTTTTGAATTTTAAAGAAATACCAACGAATATACAGCAATACTAACTTTTGTATTGTGGTACATATTTTCGAGTGAACTAGCAGCTTGGTACCACATGTTTTTTCGAACTGACCCTAAGATAAATAAATGCCTTTTTTAATAAAAGAAAGTCATATAAATTCCAAATCATTTTATTTTGAGCTGTCCATTGAAAAACCAAATAGTCTTATTTTATTGTAACCCTTAAGGGCATAGGCGTAAGATGTCGCTTATTAAAATGTTCAATGTGTTTTAAATGTATTTTTTTTTCAAATCCTGAGAAAACTAATAAGAATTTAAAAAAATAAACGCAGCATGAAAGATTACATTTTTTCTGAGGGACGAACATCCCTGAAAATTTCTATAATGTTTATTTTAATAAGTTACGGGGGTGAACATAAAAAGGAAAATTTAGTGTTATTATTAATTGCAAATATTTCATTCAAAAGAAACTTTTTATTTATTCTAAGAGATTTTCGACCCTCGGTAATAACGCAATCTTTCATTCTGCGTTTAAAATTTTCAAAAATACTTTTATTAGTTTTCTCAGGATTCGAAAAAGATAAATATCTACATTTAAATGTTTTAAATTAAAACAAATTGAAAATTTTTACTTTTCTGTGGCACTCATTGTATTATTAATTTTCTTATCTTAATTGGCAACTAACATATCTCGACAAAAAAGTATATGTACTAAATAAATTATTTTTCAAACTCTTTCAAACTAGTCTGACAAAGTTTGAATTTTCAAACCTGTACGATTGACCAGTTTGACTTGACTTGAAATATTTGTCAGAAGGATTGACTTGAGTTTGACTTGAAATTAAGTCAAACTCAAGTCAAGTTCAAACATTCAAGTCAAACTTGTGCAACTCTACACAGAACTAACTTTCAAACAAAAATCGATAAGATAACACAGTGCTCCGACATGATTGGTCTCCAGATAAATGCAGAGAAGACAATAATCTTAAAAAAAGATAACCCGTAAATTAATAAAATAAAAATAATAGGTAAAGAGATTGAAGAAGTAGAGAAAGTCACTTATTTGGGATCAATCATGAAAAGAAAAGGAGAACGCACGAATTACATACAAGCAAGAAACAATTCCCCTTCAATACGTTAAATAAAATCTGGCAAACAAGTAAAATATCAGAAAAAACAAAATCAATGTATTGCAGAAACTTGAAGGTACGACGAAAACACAACAAACAGGTTACAGGCTTTACGAATAGGTCCTTAAGAAAGATCTCAAAAATTTGCTGGCCTAATAAAATAACGAATGAATAACTATGGAAAAGAACAAAACAAACCAGTATAATAACAACAATTAGGCAGAAGAAATGGAAATAGATATAGATAGGTCATAAATTAAAGAAAGATCTTAGTTAGTAGCATCACAAGACAAGCACTCGATTATCAACCTGAGGGGACAAGAAAGAGGGGAAGACCAGAACGAGAGAATACAACAAAATCGACTTAATTAATGAGGGAAAGTGAAAAACGAAGCAAGAAACAGAGAAGAATGGAAGGAACTGGTACGCAGGATTAACCAGAGAATAAACACCCTGATTATAGAATATGCGCTGAGCTGACCTCCAGGCATCTTACCTTACACCATCGGCCAAGTAACGCAACATGTTGCCAAATGCTCGATGCGCCCAATACTTCACTAGGAGTGATGGTGCAAGAGAGATAGAGAGAGAGAGAGAGAGAGAGAGAGAGAGATAGAGAGAGAGAGAGAGAGAGAGAGAGAGAGAGAAAGCAGTTGGAAAAGATGAAATTCCTGGGGAAGTGTGGTAAACATTAAACGACGAGGAAACAAGTTGACTAACAGATCTATTTAAGAGAATCATGGAAGTTGCACACATGCCAGGCGAATGGAGAAGCAGTACATTAGTACCTACCTGTTTACAAAAACAAGGGAAATATACAACAATGTATAAACTACAGGACCATAAAACTAGAGAGAGAGTATTTTATAAACGGAGTGATATCTTCTTTAGCCCATTTCTATCCAACTTTAGACATAGGCCTTCCCAAAATCTTTCCATTTCCGTCTGTCCTTGGCTGCGCTTTTCCAGTTAGTTCCTGCAGCTTTAACAATATCGTCCTTTCATTGCATCTGAGGTCTTCCTCTTCTTCTTCTTCCTGTCCACGGTCTCCAGTTTTGTATTTCAGCATTCCATCTTTTATCTTCCTGTCCCGCATTGTGGCCCACAAATCTCCATGAGTTATTTCTATTTTAAAATAAAAATGTATACCATTTTTATTCAGTTGCAATGCGAAGGCAAAACAATCTTACTTTTCAATTAGAATACGGAGTCTGAATACGGAGAATGAATAATTAAAAGTTTGGTAAAGTGAACCATAGATTTAAAAAACTTTACTTTTATTACAAAAATGAAGTTTTTTTGAACAAATATTTAATTGATGTTACCACCCAATCAACTTATTTATTCAAACTAGAAAAAAATCAGGTTCGGATTTAAAAAATTAGTTCGTTTGGGTCTTAGAAAAAATTTCACCCTGTATACGTTTTTTGAAAACTCTAATATGAATTTTACAAATAGGACAAATAGGCAATTAAAATGGCGTATTTATTTTTCCCCCACATGATTACTTAATTTTTTATTATAAAATCAAATTTGACTATGCATAAAAAGTTTGGCAAAGTTTTTGCATAGATTTAAAAAAATTAACTTTTTTTACAAAAATTAATTTACAAAAACAATGTTTTTCTTATAATTAAAAGTTTTACCATTTTTTTTTCTATAACACGTCTAGATCTAAAACTGCCCATAACAATTCTTTTGGACTCTATAGTTTAGCATAGACGTGATCAAATAGATAAATTTTAAATTTTTTCACTTAATTTTTGCGATTTAACTTTGCAATTCACGAATCTGCACCTTTTATTTTTAAAAATTCATAACTTTTATGAGAAGAAGACTGAAAGTCTACAACAATTTTCATAGTCTTCACAATGGTAAGAGATATGTGCTGTAAAAATTTCAAAAAAAAAAAAAAAAAATATTAAAATGGAACAGAGTTGTAGCGAGTTAAACCGTGATTTCATTTTTTTTTTCATTTTTAGGTTAAAATTCCGATTTTGACAAATTTGATTTTTTAATAAAAAATTAAGTAATCGTGTGGGGAAAAAATAAATATTCCATTTTAATTGCCTATTTGTCCAATTTGTAAAATTCATATTACAGTTTTCAAAAAGCGTATACAGGGTGAAATTTTTTTTAAGACCAAAACGAACTAATTTTTTAAATCCGGGCCTGATTTTTCTCTAGTTTGAATAAATCAGTTGATTGGATGGTAACATAAATTAAATATTTGTTAAAAAAAATTAATTTTTGTAATAAAAGTTAATTTTTTTAAATCTATGGTACGTAAATCGTGTGCGGAAAAAAATATATATGCCATTTTAATGGTACTTATATTTGTCTAATTTGTAAAATTCATATTAGAGTTTTCAAAAAGCGTATACAGGGTGAAATTTTTTCTAAGACCCAAACGAACTAATTTTTTAAAGCCGGACCCGATTTTTTTCTAGTTTGAATAAATCAGTTGATTAGGTGATAATAGTGTAACGATTTGCCAAAATAAGAGACACATCGATCTGACCGTTCAAAAATTATGACGAATACAAATTTCTGTCAAAATGCGAAACTCGCCCTGTATATTATTAAACAATGGGAGCAGACACTTTTTAATGGTCATTTGTTATTCCCCATAGGAGCCTCTATACGAGGTAGGAGTATGTACAGTTCCTCATGACTCACCCTGTATTTTAATAATCCAGACCCAAAAATGCCTAAAAACTAAAAACAAAAATCGTTATAAGATAATATAACTGTTGGCTCACCCAAAACGGGCGCCTATGACCGGTACTAGAAATTTGCAATAGATGGAATCGATTTAGCTTTGAAAGATAAATATGGGTACCAGTTTTCGTTTTTCTAAATACAAGCATTCTGGAGATATTTAAGAAAAACTAATTGCCAGACGCCATCTTCAAATAGCTCTAGCTCCTTTAGGCAGCATTTTCGGACTAGGTGAATTGGGTTAAATTGTCTTAAAATTATCTGAGGAATCTCCTGTCTTCGTTTGTCGGTAGAGTTTCTGGACACCCTGTATATTGGAGGTATACCTACTTATATTCTTGAAGGTTTATTGGTTGGTTCTTATGAGATTAGTTGATGCTACCTGGATATATTGGATAATTATATTCTTCTTTTACGTCAATAGACTTTTTCTATGTATAGGATCAATCTTACGGAATTGTCGTAACTGTATCTACCTACAATGTCTTTTCTATCACTAATGATAATTTTTCTTGGAGGATATCGATCGATTAATTTTATTCAATTAGAAATAAAAAGCTAAAACCGGCATCCGCTGACACCTTCCGTTTTACTAATCGTTTTCAGAAATATCTTAAGACTTTGTTTCGCTCTAACCGCAGATTTATCTTTTTGCGGCTCTAAAACACATTTGCAGTTTTTTTTATACCTACTCATGAAGCAAAATTGCTTTAGCAGTTATATTTTTAAGTCGTTACTTTTGTAATTATAAAATAGTAGATCTGGAATCTTCCGACGTCCTTTATGGCCCTAAGAGAGCTAATATCCAAACGCGTTTTAAATTTTATGTTTAATGCTTTAATGCTTCAATAAAAAACGAGAAACCACAAAGGATTTTATATAAATCCAGTACTTGGGAATGTTTTATGTTTTATGTGAGGCGGTACTAGCTGTCTTGGCTCCTCCTACCCACATAAACTCACCTTCGGTCATGTATGTGCTCACTTCAATTAGCTGGAAATAAATATTGTGCTGCAATACGATCGTACATGGAGTAGAAATTGCCTATTGTATATACCAATCTTATTTTCTGCAGTCATGACACATTGAGGATGGCGACCAATAGAAGCGAAAATACTTACACCGAGAAAAGAGAGAGCAGGAAAGCTGATACCTTATGTTTAACAATAAAAAATTAAACAGGAAAAACTTTATTAGAATATAATAACGGAAAAGATAACAGCAAAAAATGGTCACCCTGAAACCATAAATAACTATTTTTTATAGACCTTTTAAACGCCATCGTTACTAAGTATTTTGGAAACACGATAAAACATATGTTTTGGATTCAGAAAGTATTGAAATCCTTATAGTCCAGAGAAATAAGATTTTTCTGGTGACACATCCCCCTCCAGGCCGAAACCAAATTTTTTGAGTAGGGGAAAGGAGGGTAAGATGGAAGGATAGGGCAAGATGGAAATTACCTATACAACCCGAACTGCGCAATGAAGCGCCCGGATCCACACTCACACAGATGCAGGTGAACCTCTTCCATTTACAAACGACGGCTCAATCAGTTCCGGTCACCTAATGAGTGTACACGCTTCCTTCTTATTTTCGCAGTTAAATATTACGATATTATTGAATTTTTGTGATACGATTATTTAAACAAGGTGTATAATAATATTATTATTATGCATTTATACAAAGTATCTATTAGGTACAGGTTATCTGAATTGATATTTGAATAAGAGAAATAATGAAGCATTTTTAAAATATTGATATTATTATTGGAAAGGGGCATATGGGCAAGATGGAAAATTGCAACTTAGGGCAAGTTGGAAGATAATAGTTAGGCAAAAATAAAAGCAAGGAAATAGGAACCTGCGAGAATAAAAGAAAAGGTAAAGGAAAAGGGACAAAAACAGAAAAAGTTAAAAATATTGTACAACATTTAGAACAGTCTTCAGAAAATGATGTGTTCTGTGTATGTGGTGAACGTTATGTGGAACCGCCCACAGAGGACTGGGTACAATGTCCTGTATGTAATGGTTGGGCACATGAATTGTGTACCGACACAGAAGATGGCAGTTTTATGTGTGTAAACTGTAAAATGTAGTGCTTTCCTCTACATTCCATCTTGCCCGAACAAGCTTTCCATCCTGCCCTCAGGGTAAGGGCAAGATGGAATTTTTGACATTATTTTTTAATTACTCATAAAAAAAATTCTACTTATTATTAATAATATTTAATGGCTGACTTTAGTAACTGTATAAGGTCTCTTTCAAGAATGATTAAAATTAAGGTTTTGTATTACGTTGTTTTATTTTTTTACACATCATAAAGTTAAGCCTTCCATCTTGCCCTCCCTTCCCCTAGTATGGACTATATATATGGACTATAGGATCTATATTATTAACCTATATGTTTCCTGCAGCCGAATTTGATGATATACATAGTTATAAACAAATGAACATCAAAAAACGCTAAATTTTCGCTTTTTTCGTCTATTACTAAGAAAATAGGCATTTTAAACAAATTTGAGAGTAAGAAACTCATAAACCGTATAAAAAACTTCAATATGGCGTTCGCTTAATATGTCCATCCTTATTGGTTGCTTAGAAAATTGCAAAATAAATCATAAATTTTGAGTTTTTAAAAATATTCATAACTTATGTAAAAATTAACTTAAAAGCTTCTTATTACACGGAATGCTGATACTTCTTGTACTTAAATTATACTTATTTTAAATTCCAAAGCAAATGGTCAAATAGTTTAAAAGTTATTTAATTTGTTTATTCCAAATTCATTTTTTTTGCAACACTACAAGTCAGAAAATTATGAGGCTAGAATCATACTTCGGACAGTTTATGAAAGAAGAACATTTATACTATTACCTTAAGTAAAAATAAATGACAAAAAATAATTTTAAACAGTATAAAATTATTTTGAAAAACATGTCGATTTTTTGCTTACTTATAAACAATTATAATAACTTTTTAACCGTTACCTGTAGAAAAATTATTTTTTCATATTTAGAAACACTGAATTTTTATACACATTTAGAAAGAAAAACAACTGTCCTAGGACAATTAGGGACAAAGTTAGCCCCCCCCCCCCATTTATTTAATTCACATGTTTTTGCAAAATAATTTTGCAATATTTATAATTATTTTTTGTAATTTTTTTTTTAATTAAATTAATACTGTAAATTTCCTTCTTCCATAAACTATCCAAAGTATTACTGTAGCTTCATCATTTTCTGACTTACAGTGTTGCAAAAAAAAATTAATTTGGGATAAACAAATTAAATAACTTTTAAACTATTTGACCAATTGCTTTGAAATTTAGGGTATGAATTAAGCACCATAAGTCTCAGCATTCCTTGTAATAAGAAGGTTCTAAGTTAATTTTTACATAAGTTATAAATATTTATAAAAACTCAAAATTTATGATTTATTTTGCAATTTTCTAAGCAACCAATAAGGATAGACATATTAAGCGAACGCCATATTGAAGTTTTTTATACGGTTTATGAGTTTCTTACTCTCAAATTTGTTTAAAATGCCTATTTTCTTAGTAATAGACGAAAAAAGCGAAAATTTACCGTTTTTTGATCTTCATTTGTTTATAACTATGTATATCATCAAAATCGGCTGCAGGAAATATATAGGTTATTATTATAGATGTCCATACTACTCAAAAAATTTGGTTTCGGCCTGGAGGGGGTTGTGTCACCAACAGGCTATTTTTTTCCTTATTTCTCTGAACTATTACTTTCTGTTCTTTTTCGACTTAAGGGAATCACCTTAACCACATCAAAGAACGTCCAAATTCATGTCACTTGAACAGTGCCGGATTAACCATTAGGCAAAGTAGGCAGTGGCCTTGGGGCCTCGGCCACAAAGGGGGCCTCGCAGGGCCCAAAACGAAAAAACAATAATTAGAATTAAATAAAAACTTTAAATCATGTTATGTTAAATAATTCAAATATCGCCCAGTACCATAAAGGTGATGATGGGCGTATAAAACTACACTACAATACATACTTTTGTTCACATAGAAAGTCTGCGTTTCGAGAATAAATCACTAATGAATGCCCTTTGGTAGAAGGAACAGTAGTACAGATGGAAATAAGAAAAAAAGATTCGAGAGTGGAGCAGAAAAATACAAGAAAAAGCAAGAGAAAGAAAAGATCCTTAAGCAAGATTGCATCAAGCAATCAAGAACAGAAGCAAAACTTATTTAAACTCAGTTTCACACCGAAATCCATAGCTAGTGAAGCCGCAACCAATGAAAATGCACATGATAAAATAGAAATAACTGAGGGACACATAGCTTCCGTAACTGAAAAAGAAGAAAAAACATGTAACGATAGTTCTATTCCAGTTCAAGAAGTTAAAGAACCAGAAACCGAAACTAAGTTAGAAGTTGAAGGTAAAGATAAATTGGGTCCTAAATTCGGAAAACGACATAGGATTACGGAATACAATAACTGAAGAAGAGAAGAAGTAAGGAAATTTTGGATTGAGAAAGGTCTTCAGAATGTAAAAACTTTGATGGACGTGTTTCAGCATTAAAAAGAAATTTTGAAGGCATTACAAGATTTTAATACAGTCTATGGTTTTTCGAAAACATATAAGTGGAACAAAAATTAGAGATTGGCTGACGTATTCTCCCTCAAATGGAATATCGTATTTTGGGTTTGTTCAGTCCATGTACAACTTTTTTTCAGCCTCTACCCACCGTTGGGAAGTTATGATCAAATGCTTAAATGCAACTCCACTAAGCGATCTCATTCGCCAGGATCTAGTTCTTAAAAGAACAAGCAGCACAAGATGGACCGCAAGGGCACATGCAGCAAGACCTTTGTCTAAAAATTGCAATGCTTTCAAATATGCTCTTCATACTCTTGCTGAAGACATTGATCAGAAAGCTGAAAGAGTCCAAGGAATGAACCTTACATATTTACAAAAGAATATGCATATCACATCCACGTGGGTTAGAGTCCTGTGTTGCCCTGGGTTATATCCAGGAATATTTGCAACATCTATCTGTAATAATAATAATATGTAGTATCATTTAAGATCTTGAAACTTTTAACGGTTTTTAACCAAAACTTTTTGGTGGCTCACGCATGCATGCTATTGGCTTAACACTGATGATGGATTACCTATTAACCTGAAAACGTTTTGTTTTGTGATGTAACCCTTATTGGGGTCTATTAAATATACCTTTTACAGAGGATCTTGAAAATAAGAAACATTCACCACGAATGAGTTTTGGGCAACAATTTTAGAACTCATGAACGCTGTCAGTAAATCATTACAGAGAGAAGAGATTGAACTTAAAACTGCAGTTCAGCCTCTAAATTCATTTTTGGAGTTCTTAAAATTCCAAAGAGATAATTTTGCTTACTACGAGCAGAAGACCTACGATCTACAATACTCTACATATTCCGACGCGAATAAACGAAAGCGAGCAAGAAAACTACATTTCGATGATACTAATTCCAATGAAGTTTTTCTATACAGGGTGGACAAAAGTTAAAGGTTGAAACGTATCTACCAATGTTCGATAAGCTAATTACTGAGCTGCCTGTGTTTGAAGTGAATACTTCTTATTTCAATGTACCTCCAGTAAGTTGTCATTCCATCGTTTTCGTTTAAGTTCCATAGCAAACTGTGGAAGAGTTTGCTATGGAACTCTAAGGACCTCATTGCCTTCTTTATGTATGAGTAGAAAATAAAAAAGTTGTGACTGGCTAATTGACACCCAAGTCTATTCCATAAAAAAGAAAAATCGTTTTCGTGGTCTTCCCACTGATCTTCTTCCTTTGGTTATTGGGGAACCGTCTCTCGCCGTTCTTACTACTCTATTTGTTGTCACATTTGTTATGTGGCCATTCCATTCTACTCTTCTGTTTTTCACCCAGTTATTAATGTTGTCCACCTTGCATCTCCGTCGTATATCTGAACTTCTAGCTCTGTCCCATAGTGTCTATACCATCGCTTTTTCGAAGAATTTTCTTCAATCTTCTGCGTGTTCTTTCTGTATCAGGTCGTGTTTTGGTCATTATTGGCCTGATGACTGTTTTGTAAATTCTGCTTTTCATTTCTTTTCCGAAATATTTACCTATTTCTCCACATTGTTTCATTCGAGCAACCTGTGGCTCTGTTTGCTCTATTCTCTTGATCTTCCACTTCTGTTTCATGCTTTCCATGGCGAGATAGTGTGATGCCTAGATATATTATTTAAACTCCATGATTTTTTCTATTAGCTGATGTGAACACAATGTAGATATTATGTATTCACTTCAATTAGTTGGAAAAAATATTGTGCAGCAATACTCTCATACGTATGGAGTAGAAATTGCCTATTGTATATATCAATCTTATTTTCTGTAGTCATGACATATTGAGGATGGCGACCAATAGAGTTGAAAATACTTACACCGAGAAAAAAGAGTTCATTGCGGTTTTATAGCCCGAAGAGGAGGAAAGCTGATACCTTATGTTTAACGATAAAAATTGGAACACGAAAAACTGTATTAGAATATTCTACGGCAAAAAACACTGACATTTCAGATTGTTATCCATGTCTAACTATTTTTTATATTAACTCGGAATTGGTTTACTTATTTTTAGTAATTAACATTTTTATTTTAAAGAAATACTGAATATATTTTTATATTTTTTATATTATAAAATTTTTTTGTTAGATCCCAGAATAGCCTGTTTTCTAGAGGGCGCCTAAGTTAGTGCCTCAAAAAAGGTGTGACTAATTTTTAGGATTGTCATAAAACATTTGAATCAAAAAGTTCTAACGTAATTACATAAATAATGCGCCGTTACAAGACAATCAACCACGTTTAATGGAAATTAAAAAATAAAAAAACAGAATGGATATTTGAAAAAAAAAAACTTGAAAAAATCGATTTCTTTTTACCAAGGCAGGTTTTGTAAATGCTCAAGTAAAAGAAAGGATACGCCTAGAAAAATTAAGCAGTTTATTAAAATATGCACCTGGAACGTCAAGACCATGTACGAAGCAGGCAAAATTTATAATGCCATCCATGAAATGGAAAGACTGAATATCGATATAATCGATATCATCAGTGAAATGCGATGGCCTGTGGCCGGAAAATGTCAAATAAACGAACACCAAGTATATTACTCTGGAAATACAGAAGGTCAACATAAGCATGGCGTCGGAGTAATTTTAAATAAACAAATAAAAAAATACGTTACGAATTTTGTTCCAATATCCGAGAGAATCATGCTCATTCAACTGGATTTATTCCCAGCAAAAACCAACATAATCCAAATATACGCACCCACAGCAGGCAAATCAGACAAAGTAATAGAGGCTTTTTATTACGATTTAAGGAAAGTCCTAAGTAAGTTAAAAACCAATGAAGTAACGCTAGTTATGGGTGACTTTAATGCCAAAATCGGTAAGGGTAGTTATGGTGCAGTAGTAGGTTCATGGGGTTTGGGTGAGCGAAATGAGAGAGGAGAACGCCTACTCACATTTGCTACGGAAGAAGAGTTGGTAATCACCAATACACTCTTCAAATTACCATACAGAAGGTTATACACATGGCGCTCACCCGGTGACACGCCAGAAAATCTCATAAGAAACCAGATTGACTATATTTTAATAAATAAAAGATTCAAAAACTCTATAACATCAGTGAAAGCCTACCCTGGTGCAGATATTAAGTCAGACCATAACCCACTTGTCGGTAAGTTTCGTCTGAAATTTAAAAAAATCCACAAACCTAATCCTATAAGATACGATCTCAAACAACTAAGAGATGATGACATAAAGCAAGAAGTACGGGAATATCTGAAGAACAACATATCCAAGTCAGAAGTAGTTAATGATGTTGACACAGAAATAAACCACTTAGAAAACATTGGGAAGGAAATATTAGACCAATACCTGCGACCGAAAAAGACAGAAAAGAAAAACCATGGATGACCGACGGTATATTACAGATGATGGACAAAAGAAGAGAATCCAAGCGGAAAGACTACGTTGCATATCAGTTTCTAGACAAAGAGATAAAAAAAGCTGTCAGAGAAGCTAAAAACAGAAATCTGGAAGAACAGTGTGAAGAAATCGAGATATTGGAACGTAAACACGATTCCTTCAACCTCCACAAAAAGATCAAAGAAGCAGCAGGCTTCAAGCATAAATCAAAAAGGCCGGGATACTTAACAGACTCTCAAGGAAATCCAATAGTTGATATTGAAGAAACAAAAACAACATGGATGAACTATGTGACAACAACATTTGAAGACGATAGGAATGTCACCATCACACAAAATAAAAATGACGATACCGGACCACCTATTCTCGAAGCGGAAGTAGAAGCTGCTATAAACAACATTAAGGAGGGAAAAGCCGCAGGACCAGACGAGTTCTACTCAGAATTTTTGAAAATTATGGATAAAGACGAAGTAAAAAGACTTACCTTGATCTTCAACAAAATATACCAAAGTGGAAAAATACCCCAACAGTGGCTAAGATCAACTTTTATAACAATCCCTAAAAAACCCAATGCCAAAAAATGTGAAGATTATCGAATAATAAGCCTTATGAGCAATTTCCTGAAAACTTTTTTAAAAATTATACATAAAAGAATATATAAAAAGTGTGAAGAACACATGACAAACACACAATTCGGCTTCAGGGATGCATTGGGTACTCGAGAGGCACTTTTTGCAATACAAGTTCTCTTTCAGAGATGTAGAGACGTGAATTGTGATATATAAGTGTGTTTTGTTGATTACCAGAAAGCGTTCGATAGAATAAAACATGACGAACTGATGAAAATATTAAATTCAATTGGTCTAGACAGCAGAGATCGCCGTATAATAAACAATATCTATTACGAACAAACTGCAGCTGTTAGAGTAGGGGATCAGTTAACAGACGACATAAAGATAAAAAGAGGTGTGCGACAGGGATGTATATTGTCCCCATTATTGTTCAATACATATTCAGAGCACATTATGAACCTAGCGCTAACGGACATAGACGAGGGAATACTTATAAACGGAGAACGATTGAACAACATAAGATACGCTGATGATACTGTCATTTTTGCAGACAGTCTTGAAGGTCTGCAGACACTTGTCTCCAGGGTGGCAGAAGTAAGTAGCAGGTTTGGGCTTGATTTTAACATCAAAAAAACCAAATACATGGTTATAAGCAAAAATAGGATACCACCTGGTCAATTACTAGTTAACCAACAACCTATAACACAAATCACCAACTTTTGTTATTTGGGTGCAAACTTAAATGAACAGTGGGACCAATCGACGGAAATTAAGATAAGGATCGAGAAGGCAAGATCAGCCTTCGTCAAAATGAAAAAAATCTTTAACAGCCACGATATAAAATTGGAAATAAAAATTCGTTTACTAAAGTGCTATGTATTCTCCGTTCTTTTATATGGCGTGGAGTCATGGACCTTAACTGAAGCATCACTGAAGAGACTCGAAGCATTTGAGATGTGGTGCTATAGACGCATTTTGAGGATTTCCTGGATAGACAGAGCTACCAACGAAGAAGTTCTACGTAGAATGGGTAAAGAGCGCGAACTAGTCCTAACCATAAAACGTCGCAAACTGGAATACCTGGGCCATGTAATGCGCAATGAACAACGATATGACCTACTTCGGACCATACTTCAAGGTAAAGTGCATGGGAAAAGAGGTCCAGGACGAAGAAGAATATCCTGGCTGCATAACCTGCGAAAATGGTTTAACTTAACCACTACCGGACTTTTCAGGGCAGCAGTCAACAAAGTCAGAATAGCCATGTTAGTGTCCAACATCCGTAACGGATAGGCACCATAAGAAGAAGAAGAAGGTTTTGTTGTGTTATTTCGACTACCATCCCTTTAGGTTTTCTATTTTTGTTAGGTATCTTCATTCTGTTACCAACTTCTCGTTAATAAATAATCTTCTAAATTCTCCATCTTAGATCGGTCAAGACAGGTCTGATTGCTGTTTTATATATTTTCATTTTGGTGTTTCTGCTTATACCTATGTCTGTCTTTTAGTAGGTTTTGGTATTTCCAATGTGTTCTATTGCCCGCTTTTACTCTTTCAGTTATGTCTGCGTGTCTGTCGTCTCAGCTGTCTATTGTTACACGTTACACCTAGATACTTAAATCTCTCTATCTTTCGGAATGTACATTGTTCAATCTGCATTCTCTATGTTACAAGTTTTGCTTGTACGTTTTTCAATCTTTATTATCTAACTTTACAAGTTTCGTTTATTCTTTTTTTTATATGCTTTATTGTCATGAAAAATTGTACAATTTTATCGACAAAGCTTAGAAAAGTCAAGAAACAATAACAATCCAATTTACTAAAATTACATAAATCGTCAATGTATTTAAAATAATAATAACAATAATGAAGTTAAACACAAATAATCAAATTGCAAAATTTAAAATAAATTGCAAATTCATAGTCTACCTAGTAATTAATAGAAAAAGTTTTAAAAGTTAAGCTGCTGCATATGACACCCAAATATAGATAAAAAAATAATAAAAATACTACTTGTGCAAAGGGTACTGTAATTTCTTAGTTATTGATTAAGAAAATCTTCTACTGAATAATATGGTCTTTCAGAGAGGTAGGCTTTTGTCAGTTTACGGAATTTGGGGAAAGATGCTGCAGATTTAAGTTGTAGAGGGAGATGGTTGTAAAGTTTTTTTGCGGAGTATAATATAGATTTTTTTACTAACTCCGAGGACGGGGTTGGCAAATAGACGTTAAATGTAGAATTTCTCGTGAAGTAGTCATGGTTAGGTCTTGGTGGAAAGACATGTAGATGTTTACGAATTAAGTAAACAGTTTCTAAAATATACAAAGATGGAAGGGTTAAAATTCCGTGATCTTTGAAGTAACTTCTGCAATGTGTTGTTCTTCTGAGGCCAAACAGATATCTTATTGCTTTTTTTTTTGTAATTTGAAAATAACATCGAATTGGGCAGGTGTACTAGAACCCCAAAAAGAAAGACCATAACGAAGATGCGACTCGAACAAAGAAAAATATGTTATTTTGGAAGATGCTAGATCATATATATTATCATTCGAAACAGATCTTATAGCATAGCAAGCTGAAGATAGTTTCTTTCTTAACAAAGCGATATGGAGGGACCATTTAAGGTTGCTGTCTAAAAAAATACCAAGAAATTTTACAGAATCAACGGAACTGATCTGGCTGTTATTAAGGGGTAAGGGTTGAAGAGCTCCTTTATAAGACAATGCTACTGTTTTATCTACGTTAAATGAGAGTAAATTAGAGTCAGACCAGGTTTTTATTGTAAGTAGATCAAAAGTTATAGTAGCATGAAGAGTTGCAATGTTTGAGTTGCTCCAAGTGATACTGGTATCATCAGCAAAAAGAAAGATTTTTCCATCGATTTTTAAACTAGTGATGTCATTAATAAAGATAAGGAAAAGTAGAGGACGCAATACTGAACCTTGAGGTACCCCACATACAATGCTTTTGAGACTAGAGTCTGTATCATTTACTCTAACCAGTTGTTTCCTATCATCCAAGTAAGATTGGAACCAATCTAAAGAAATACCTCGAATTCCGTAGAAATTTAGTTTTTTTATCAAAATGTTCTGATTTACACAATCAAAAGCTTTGGCGTAGTCACAAAAAACGGTGGCAGTATGAAGATTATTGTTCAGTGCTTGATAAACCTCATGTAGTACAGAAAACATGGCATCAGTGGTGCATTTATTATTTAAAAATCCGAACTGATTTTGTGATAAAATGTTGTTTTCAACTGGAAAGGACATAAGTCGGGCTTTTATGAGTCTCTCAATAATTTTGGAGAGTACCGGTAGTAGTGCAATAATAGGTCTATAATTGCAAGTATTAGATATTTCACCACCCTTATGAAGAGGAATAATGATGGCTGTCTTCAGGCACTCTGGAAATTTACCTTTCTTAAAAGAATCATTAATTAGTGAGACGAGGACCTCTAACACATTTTCTGGAAGATTAGAAAAAAATTTTATCGATAGACCATCAGTACTACAGGAAGATTTGCTTTTGATACTATTGATTGTTTGGATCAGTTCAGATTTATTGACTGGTTTTATAAAGAATGAATTCGAGACCTTTCTTAAATTAGGGAGATAGGAAATGGGATCTTGTTGTGGCAAAATAGTTGATGTAATATTTTTACTCACATTAACAAAGTATTCATTTAGATTTTCAGGGTCTGGAAGGAATACTGTTTGAGCAGTGTGGGTTTTATTTCGAAGATCGTTTATTATGGATAAAGTTTATTTGCAACACTTTTAGAGCTTCCCAGACGGTTTTGGTAAGTAGACTTTTTTAGCTGATTTTATAAGTTTAAGATAGGTTGCCCTTTACTTGGTGATATATTCAGTGATAGAGACGTTGGTAGTAAATTTCTTGATATAGAGAAGAGAACGCATATTCTTGGAAGATATTCGGATACCTTTAGTAGTCCAGGGTTTGCGATGTTTTGGCTTAATTGCAATTAAAGGAAATGCATTATTAAAGATACACACAAGCTTATCTAAAAAAATCACTGAAATTATTATCCACGTCCATAGCAGGAAAGCGCCACTCAGAGGTTAAGCATAAATTTTGGAATTTACGAAAGTTCCGGGTGGAAAAAATCCTGCCTAAACGTCGGGTTTTCGAGGAGGGTTTGCTGAAGATATTAAACTTCGTATAAACTGCTTCATGATCAGATAGTCCAGCATTAATAATTGTAGAGTGGACATCAAGGGGTGAGAAATCTGAGACAGTATAATCAATTATGGTAGATGAAGTTTTTGTAATCCTTGTAGGAGAATCAACGTGCATTGTTAGACCATACGATTCAAATATGTTGACCAAGGATATTTGTGTAGCACAAGCAGCAGCATAATCAATGTTAAAGTCCCCGCATAAAATTTTTCTACTTTTATGGGGCAGGTCATCTAACAAATTTAGCAGGTTCTGAAAAAATAGTTCCACGGAAGAGTCAGGTGATCTATAAATGCAAATAATTTAAAGACTAAGATTCTTATTGTAAACTAAGGAAAACTCAAAGAAGGCTTCACTTAACAAAAGTCATATTTTGTTACCAAAGAAAAATCATTACTCGTAGACAGAATTAGTCCCCCCCCCCCATAAGCTGAGCTTGGACGATCATACCTAGCAATTGTGGTGTATTTATCTACAAAAAGTATTTATTTTAATAGTATTTTGTATTTTGACAACGAAACCCGATTTGGGCTTCGAAACGTTAATAAATTCATTTTTTAGTAAAATTGTGGCTTATTTCCCATAGAAAATACTTAATTAATTATAAAATTGCCACAAGGAAATAGCTTCAGAACAACATACAAAAAGTAGATTCTATCAGAGTCATCAGTGAGTATTCTAAGCTTTTTTTATGTCTTTTGGGTACCTATTACCATTTCGTCAACATTCATATCCTATAATTTGTGTAGAGTACGAGAGTAAAATCGTCTTGTTAATTCCGGTTTTTAGTCGCTCCATCCGGTGCTATGTTAAAAAATGTTGTATGGAGGTTGCCACCTTGTTGATCTCCTGCTTCTATATTGATAGTTTCTGTATTTCCCTCGTCTGTTATTGCTTCTGCTACAGAGTTGTCCATTGTCATTTTCGATAATATAATCAGTTTTGCTGGTATAATAATGTTTTGCATTTATAGCAGGGATGGGCAAATACTTTTAAGCGCGGGCCAAAATGAAATTTTCAAAATGTCTCCCGGGCCGGAAGACTATACCCAGTATGTACGCTAATGTTTTTGGTGGTTGTTTTTCTCTGCCCAAGAAATTATTTTGACAAAGATACTAAAGTATCATTTTAAAGCATTTGGAGAAAGACATTTGACTGTTAATAATAATAAATTGTCTTTCTGCTGTGTACATGCGAACAATTTGTTCCCAGTAAAATTACGAAATTTTTAATATGGTCCATTAAACAGTGCGCTGAAATAAGTGTTACCCCTCCCTATTAACTTATTTATTTCTAGCACATAAGCAAAACGCTCGGACAGGTCGATTTTTAAAACAATCGTAGTATACTCTGGCATCAATGTTTCGAACTTTACGTAAACCCTCTTGAGGTGACAGACATAACTTTGATTTTTTTAAATGGGAAAGTACATCACGTGACACCTCATTTAAAAGCTTTTGAGATACTGATTACAAAAATGTATAATACTTAAAAAATATTGTAAGCGTAAAATTTCGGTCGAATTTAAATGCATTCATTTTTTGCGCATCCTGAGAAAACTAATAAGTATTTTTGAAAGATTTAAACGCAGAATGAAAGATTACATATTCTTACCGAGGGCTGAAAGTGAAAGTCCCTTAAAAAAATCAAAGTTATGACTGTCACCTGAAGAGGGATCACGTAAAGGTTGAAACATTAATGCCAGAATATACTATGACTATTTTAAAAATCGACCTCTCCGAGCGTTTTGCTTATGTGCTAAAAATAAATAAGTTAATAGGGACGGGTAACACTTATTCCAGCGCACTGTATTAAGCCATAACAAGGATCTACATAAAAAATGAATTTCAGAAATTCGATCAAGAATAGAGTAATCAAGAGCAGCCTTTTTGAAGATGAGGAAATTTCTAAATTTCTGAGTAACCAAAGATTCAATCTGCAAATCTAATATCGGATGGTAAAATGTTATGTCAAGTCATCCATCATAGACGAAATTCAAAGGAGACAACTGATCTGGTCTGGTATGGTCATGTATGACGTCAATGGATGACGACAGGCTGCCAAAACAAATTGTAAAATGGACGCCAAGGGAAAGAAGGAAGAGAGGAACGCCGAAACAATCCTGGCTAGGGGACATTCAGAAGGCAATATCGGAAAGAAACCTTCACCCTGACGAATGCAACGACGGACGAAGCTGGAAACTGGCAACCGGAAGACGGTGAACGCTATACAAAACCGGGATAATAATAAAAATGTTATGTCCACTCCCTTCTTCTTTATTGGATTGTTAATGCTGACTTAATGAAAAAGCTGCAAGCTTTTGAGATGTGGCTTTTTAGGGGAATTATGAAAATACCATGGACCGATCATATTACGAACGAAATGGTGTTGCACAGAATGAAAAAGAAACAGAGAACTTTTGACCATCATTAGGAGAAAGACATAATTTGAAAGTAAAAATCACACTAAATTTTCTCTTTTTTTCCCCTCTGTGATTAGTGTTGCCCAAAATCGGTCTTGGTCTTGCAGTCTTGGTCTTGTTCTTGCGTTTTCGCAAGACTAAGACCAAGACCAAGACCGCCTAATTATAGCAAGACCAAGACCAAGACTTACCGTGCAAGACTTGAGCAAGAACAAGACTAAGCCTGCGAGACTCTTGCGTCTTGCAGTTAGAACTGAGGGTTGTTTTAGGGAGTATATAAGTTCGGCTATATTCTCAGATACTCTATGAGAAACAAAAAAAATTGTAACAAAAATTTTGAAAATTGGACTTATGTGCATTACGAACAATATCGTAAACATACATAGCGAATCAAAATATTCATTAAAAGAACACTCGACACATTTGACATGTACTCAGAGGTCCTTATTATTATAATGTAAAAATAAAATTTTTTAGTCATACATTCTTTCTCACCAGCAGTGGCGTAGGTCGCCCCACAGGGGCCCCGTATCAAAGATTTTCGCGGAGCCCTTTTCAAGAACTGATATAAGATAGTGCTAGAAAATGTTCAATGGAACACCGTACTTATGTGAATGTGTACTCTTTTGTATGGTGTCGAAGGTTAGACTTTAACGGATACACTTCTCAAAAAACTGGAAGCCTTTGAAACCTTGGTGTATCGGAGGATCCTACGAATAAGTTGGGTGGATAGAGTTCGTAACGAAGTTGTTACACATCGGAGGGGAAAAATTACGGGAAGTCATCAGAACAGTTAAAACTCGCAAACTTGAATATTTTTTTGGCCATGTTATGAGGTGCTATGTGCTATCCGTATTATACTACGGGATGGAAGCGTGGACACTGAAGAAAATTGACGTAAGAAGACCGGAGACATTCGAGATGTGGATGTACCGAGGAGTGCTGAAGTTCTCATGGGTAAATGGAATAACCAACATAGAGGTAATGAAACAGACGTATGCATAAGGAAAGAGAAGTACTTCTAACAATTAAGAGAAGAAAACTGAGATATATGGGACATGTGATGAGAAGAGATAAATATCTAATACTCCAGTTCATTATGTAAGGAAAAATCCAGGAAAAAGATTTATAGGAAGCTGATAGCTGATTTAACTCATGGCTGAAGAATCTTAGGGCATGGTTTGGATGTAGTAACAACGAATTATTTAGAGCCGAACTCTCAAAAGTAAAAATCGCTTTGATGATTGCCAACCTTAGAAGCGGAGACGGCACCTAGAGAAGAATGCGCCGCACCCAGAGAGTTATAATATACTCCATTTAATAATAAAAGGCAAACTACACGGAAGAATAGGGCCAGGTCGAAGAAAAACGTCATGGCTTAGAAACCTAAGAGAGTGGTTTGAGAAACTGCAGCTTCCATTTTCCGAGCTGCCGCCAACAAAATTACTATAATATCCAATTTGATAGCCAACACTCGATAATCGAGCACGGCACATGAAGAAGAAGACATGTGTGAATAATTTTATTCCACTTTAAAATTCCTGAAATTCAAATACTTATCAGTACGAACTAACCAGCATCTGAAAGAATTACTAAGAGCTGCTGTCACCATTTATTCACTAAGATTTAAAGAATTATATCAAAAGAAGTAAAATAAATTTATAATATTTAAAATTAGTACAAATAGGTTGTACTTTTATTTACACGTGTTCAATAAATATTCTGTACAAATTTCTGTAAAAAATTTTTTAACACCTCTTTTGCATAACTTTTTAATACGCATTTAATGAAGGCTTCTAAAAAATTTCAAATTTCTATCAAAGACTATGAAGGACCTTGGCCACCCCTGTTACAGACGACAATTAGATAAGAATTATTGTTTCATTAGTAGATAGAGGTCTAGTACTTACCATTGCAATCTAAATCACTTTGAGAATCTGGTTGATGGAAAAAATGAAGAAATTTTGGGTATCTTCTTCAAAACGTCTTCCTTTTTTTGTTTTATTTTTCTTTTCATCGCTCCACTCAGGTACTCTCTTTTTCTTTCACTCATTTTTTCACTTCACAATATTTTCAGAATTTAAAATTTAAACTTTCTGAATCGACTGCACAAATTGAACCTAATAAACCTAATAAACTCTAATAACAACTCCTAAACCTAATGCACTCTAATAAACCAAAGTCAAAAAATAGATTTGAAAACAGATTCAGTTTTCCAACAACACTTGTTATATATAAGCCAAGGGTGACTGGACAATGAAAAAATGGGCTAAACAATAAATAGATTAAGTACAGGAAAATATACCCAAAACAATATACACACTGTTACAAATCGTCAAAGATTAAGCGATAACAAAAATTGCAATTTGGCCATTTTACAGTGTGTCACCGCCAACGGTGAATTAACAATGAAAAGTAACTTGAAAACAAGAACAAAGCTTTGTTGTTATGGAATACGGCGGCAAATGGATATACATAGATATGATTTACAATACAATATTATAGATAAAGAATCCATTACACGAAAATGTCGACCTCTACACAATACACTGTTTCAAAGCGTTTTATTAGGGAAATTGTAGAATATTTTGTTCAATTTTTTAAATGGAAGTTTTGTTTCGACCCGTTGTCTCAAATTTCCTAAACCTGTTGTTAAATTTAAGTGATTTTTTTAATATTTGGTCTTATTCTATTCTTTATAAATATCGCAGTAATAATAGATATTGTTGCTGTGTTTTTGTGATAATCAAGCTGTGTTTTTCTCGCTCTGTGGAATATTCTAGCATTATGCTAACTTATTATTCTAGCATGAAATAATAGCATACTGAAATTAAAGCCCAACTAAAGCCTCATATTTTCTTAACATTATGTTTTTTATTGATTCACTTATATTAGATAATAAAAAGTTAGGTACTTTATTAACTATTCATGTTTTTCATCAACATATCATGTTTTTAAATAAGTATGGCAAACTTTAATGGGTAATTCTGCACGAAAAATAATGACAGTTTGCTTCATAAACGTTTACTTTATAAATGCTTTGTTTACGAAATAGGAAATGGTTGAAATTTTTCTTACAAAATGACGATATATTTATTGCTCTAAAATCGGTTGAGATATGCAAATGAAATTTTGTGGGTTTTAAGAGGTAGTTTTAACTTTAGTTAGAACATAGACAGCGATTACTTAGATCGTGGGTTCAAACCCCAACCGGTGTCAGTTGTTTAGATATTTATTAATTTGGCTAGTCTTTACTATGGCTATTATATTCAAGCTTAAAATGTACCTCTCTGTTACGTTGTTCTAAGATATGCAATGGGCTAATGGGCAACTGCGAGACTTGCAAGACTCTTGCTGCAAGACCAAGACCAAGACCAAGACCGGGAGCGCAATACCAAGACCAAGACCAGGTTTACTGGCGCAAGACCAAGACCAAGACTGTCTAAGTCTCGTCTTGGTCTTGCATTTGGGCAACACTATCTGTGATAAACATTATAGAAGTTTTCAGGGTCTTTCAGCCCTCGGTAATAATGTAATATTTCATTCTGCGTTTAAATTTTTCAAAAATACTTATTAGTTTTCTCAGGATTTAAAAAAAATGAATGCATTACGCTCTTAAAAAAATTGCTTTTGAGATTTCTCAATGGGCCGGATAAAGCAAGCAAAAGGGCCGATTTAAAGGGGCCTTTTGCCCACCCCTGATTTATAGTAACAGTTCGTGTCTATTGACAGACACAGTCAAAAGATTGCTGGAAGTCTGTAAGCGTACCTAAGCACTAGATGTAAATTTATTTCATGTTCGTAGCAATTTTTAATTAGTAGGTAAATGGCGTCTTTAGTCTATATTTGAAGCTTCTGAAGCATTGTTGGTATTCAACTATTGTTTTATAGTAGGTATATTTTCGGTGGATTTATTTATTCTCTTTCTCAAGATTCTTGTCAGTATTTTGTATGTGGTGTCCAGCAGTAGTATTCCTCTATAATCTATAATATAGTTGCTGGTGTCCCTTGGGTCTCCTTTTTTGTATATAGTTATTATAAATATGACCCTTTCTTTACTCCATTGGCATATTTTCTGAGCTCTATATATTTTTTATTAGTTTATGAATCCGGTGCATTCTGTTCTTCCCTTCCATTTTTTATTAATTCATTGTTAATTTTATCCGGTCCTGTTGCTTTTTCTGATTTCAAACTTTTCACTGTTTAAATAATTTCCTTGTATGTGAGAGCGTTTTTTTTTCGCTTCTTTCATTTCTTATCTCTACTTCCTCAATACTACAGCCAGGGCCGCGTTTAGGTCAATTGACGCCCTAGGCAATTCTCTAGTAGCCGCCCTTCAAGCATGTACCATTTTTGCGAAAAAAAAATTGCAAGCAGATTTTTTTGTTTAAATAAGAATACATAAAAATTGTCATTCCAGTTCGATCACATCAGATTTCTTTCTTGATTTTTATTTGGAAAAATCATCTATAATGTCATAATTTTTCGCCTTTGTTACGCCACTTTCTATGGACAAAATCGACAAATTGTTAAGAAGTTCTTGCGTCATACTTGATCGGAAATTATTTTCATGACTATTTTCAATTCTTGACATTTTCAAAAATGACCTTTCAGCGGACACGTTGGTTGGCAACTGGGAAGCACAAATAAATGCGCAAGGCAATATCAAAATTCGGGAAAATATCTTTCAATCCACTCTTCTTTATTATTGGTGATTGCTGATTTTATTGTGGTATCCAAATGACCCTTTAAGTGAATGCATTCATGTATGAATGATGTAGGTATCTATTAGTACAGTCAGTGAGGGTATTTGGTTCCGAATTCCATCCTACTTCATTGATATCAATATACAATTTACTTGATATTTTCACTTAGGGAATAGCTCAAGAAACAAAGTCTACCTTATATCTTATGGCGCTTTTAACTTAGGGGTGGTTTCCACCCGTTCTCGGGGGTGGAATTTTTTTTATCAAACTAACACCGGAAGTGACCAGATGACCTAATTCTAAGCAAAAACTGTTTTATAAATTTTTTTGAAAACAATACTTTTTGAGTAATTCGTGGTTAAAAATTTGCCATTTTTATTGAAAAATGACACTTTCCGGAGACTGTTTTTTGGGAATACCATAAAAATTGTGCATCTAACGAAAAAAGCTATACAGTGCGTCCATAAAGTAACGCATAAATTCATTATTTCGTAAACCGGCGACTTTAGGAAAAATACCGACACAGGTCGATTTTTATTTTTAATTTCCGATTTTTTGGCATATATATCATACTAGTGACGCCATCCATCTGGGCGTGATGACGTAATCGATAATTTTGTTAAATGAGAATAGGGGTCATGTGATAGCTCATCTGAAAGGGTATTCAATTCTCTATTCTATAATATAAACATTAACATAATGTTGTCAGAAAACAGGAAAAAAATGTTTATTTGACAAATAAATATTGTTTTTCGCTTAAATTCAATGTTAAAGCTGCCACCCACCTGTCTCTTGCCAGTTTGAACATTTCGTTTAAGTGAAAATCAATGTTTATTTATCAAATAAATTTTTTTTCTGTTTTCTGACAGTAGTAAGACGCGTTTTGAATTAAATAAATTACATGCATTCTTCTTTTTGTCTCAATTATTTTAATTAAAAAAATATTTTTTTGAACACCCTGTATAAATAATTATGTTAATATTTACATTAGTGAATAAATAATTCAATACCCTTTCAAATGAGCTATCCCATGACCCCTATTCTCATTTAAAAAAAACATCGATTACGTCATCACGCCTAGACGGATGACGTCACTAGTATGATATAGATTTCAAAAAATCGTAATTTAAAAATAAAAATCAACCTGTTTCGGCATTTTTCCTTAAAGTCGTCGGTTTACGAAATAACGAATTTATGCGTTACTTTATGGACGCACTGTATAAAACATTTTTGTAGTTTATGAAAAATCAGAGAGATTCATTTTTTCATAAATCTTTTAGTTTTAATAAAAATAGAGATGGTAGGTGAAAAAAGATTTTTTTTGGTGCATGCTCAAATCGGTGTATTCAACTTAAAATAACAGAGAAATGGTCGATTTTAGACCTTTAAACCGAAACCTTTAAAAAAAAACGAGAAAAAAAGACCTTTAAAACGAGAACTGTTAAATGTAGGTTACATTCAAACTAAGCGTGATATGGTGCGTGATATGACAATGTATTTTAAGGAAAAATGAGTATAAAATAAGAAATAGTATACATATATAAATATAGAAAAAAAAAGGATATTTAACCCCTCATTCACCATAATTTAAATGCATCGTTTTCCTTCTACAATACCTTCTACTATACTATATTCAAAAAGTTGGGCGGGTTTAAAATGAATGGTTTTTGAAAAGGTTAAGATCAAATTATAGAGCACATTTTTAAATTTCCCTAAAAATCTTCCTTCTCTCCATGTAATTCGAGAGTGATAAGAGATACGTAAAAAAATACCTTATAAAAATGTAGGTTTTCTTTTAGATAACAATTTTATTTTTCTTTCATTACTGTACCTCATTATCATTTTCGAGTTACATGAAGAAAAAGGAAGATTCTTAAAAAAATTTAAAAAGGCTCTCTATAATTTGATCTTATTTTTTTCAAAAACCATACATTTTAAACCCGTCCAACTTGTTGAACATAGAAATAACACTATAGTAAAAGGTATTGTAGAAGCAAATCGATGCATTTAAATCTGGTGGATGAGGGGTTAAAATATACATATTTTGCATTGTATCTTAAAATAAATTAGTCATCCTTTTTTGTTGCACCATATCTCGCTTAGTTTGAATGTAATCGAAATTTAACATTGCGGTCGTTTTAAATGTCTTTCCAGGCAGTACTTACAAAAGATATTGATAGCATTATATCCTTAAAATCGACCATTTCTCTGTTATTAAGTTGAACACACCGATTTGAGCATGCACAAAAATGTCTTTTGACCTACCATATCTCTTTTTATGTTATCACTGGAAGACTTATGAAGGAACGAATCTCTTTGATTTTTCATAAGCTACAAAAATGTTGTATATAGTTTTTTCGTTAGATGCATAACCTTTAAGGTATTCACAAAAAACCGTCCGAAAAGGCGACATTTTTCAATGAAAATGGCAAATTTTCAACCACGAATAACCCAAAAGGATTGAGTTTAAAAAAATTATATGACAGTGCGCCCGGCGCCCGCCGCCTTTGCGGTGCTGCCGACGGCCCAATAATCCCTAAATTTACAGCTTCTGTCCTTTTTGAATGAATAGTGTTAAGAAAATGCAATTTGTTTTCTAGAAATGAATGCCCACTTATATTCCAATGATGGATGTACATGTACTTAAATGTTATTCGATTTCAATTTTTATATACAAATATTTTTTGTACAATATTTTTGCCGCCCTCTCATAATTCGCCGCCCTAGGCAACTGCCTATATTGCCTAATGGATAAAGCAGCCCTGACTACAGCATTGTTTGATTTTGTAGAAGTTATAGAAATGCTTTCCCCAGTTTTCTTTACGAATTTTAGGTCTTATTGTTATTTTATTGTTTTTTAACATATTCGTACAATTTTTTGCTGTCTTTGTTATTTGGTTCTATTAATTTCATTTGCTCTTTAATCCATTTTGATTTTTTGTTTTTATATAGTTTTGCCACTTACTGCTTTTTCCTTTTGTATTTATTTAGTTTTTCATCTATTCCGATTTTTGTGCAAGTTTTTCTGAAGTTATTTTCTTGTGGCATTTTAAACCAATTTAGTATTTTTGGTGGGAACAAGTCACAATTTTATTTTAAAATTAAATTTATTTAACGTATCGATTTCTACTTCAGAAATTGTTCCCAAAATATAAAACACCATCCACGTCATTCAGCCACCATCCATGCCATCCATACTTGCTTGTTCTCTTTGTTTTGACTTTGAATTCTTCATCAAATCACTCTTTTGATTCACTGTTTTTCCTTTGTCCTATTGTTTCCTCTGGTGCCTCTATTACACTTATTTTGATGTTGTCCCGGTCAGTTTCTATATCTTAAGTTTCGACCGTTTGTAATTTCTTTGCTATGTCTTTGGCATATTTATTGTTGACTTCTTCTGTTTTTAGCTTGTCAAAATTCCAGATTTTTTTCTTATTTTGTTGAGCTTGCGTTTTTATTATTTTCATTTTTAATTTTGCTATTAATAGTATGTGGTTTGAACCAGAGTTTGCTCCTCTGTATGATCCGACACAGTGGCGGTGCACGCCCCCCCCCCCAGTTTTTAGAGGACCAAGAATAATTTGGATATAAAGAAATGTATTGGCCAGGCGTATGATGGTGCTTCAGTTATGAGGGCAGTGCCGCGCCAGCAGGTGGTAGCGCCTGTGTGCAAAATATTTAATGGCGCCCAAAAATACGCAATTTTTTAAAAATCGTCTCATTAAATAAAACAATATGAATAAAAATGAACAATTATTTATTGTAAACAACCAAACAATACATACATACATAATCGATGTTCCTCTTGTACCGCAAGGTGTCGAAATGTCTTCTTTATTCGTTATTCTCTGCGAACCTACGCCACTTTTTCCTGTCCCTAGCTAATTCATTGGCTTCCTGTCGCGATTTTCCTCTATTCTTTAATATTTCCATCACACTTGTATTCCAGGTTTTCCTTGGTCGACCTCTCCTGTTTTTCCCTATCGGTCTCGCTTCCCATGTCATTTTAACTTGTCTGTTGTCATCCATTCTAAATAAGTGTCCAGTCCATTTTAATTTCTTTTCATGAATTTTTTCCTTTAATGTTTTTACTTTTAATTCTCTTCTAATATCATTTGCAATTTCATCTTTGTGTGTCCCCTTCTTATTTAAAATTATTCCAAGGTATTTAAATATCTCTACCTGTTCTATTTTATTGCCTTGGATTTCAATATTTAGGTTAACTTCTTTTGTTGGGTATTGCCATTACTTTTGTTTTTTTCCATATTTATTATAATGTTGTATTTTTTTAATTCTGTCTCCCAGGTTTTTATATTTTCTTCCAGAGCTTTTTCAGTCCTTTTCACAATAGCAATATCATGCTCACCAAGTCAAAATCTTTTTCATATCTATGGATCCCAAATATACCGTTTCATCTTTTAGTATTGCTTTTCCGATGATCTGCTGTAGACCTGTAGAGTGAAGATATGGTCGTGGACGCTATGTGCTGGCCTAAAACCACTTTGAATATCTGCTAATCTAGGCTCGACTAAATTCCGGAGCTTCCGTTCTAGGTTAATTTCGTAGACTTTTAATGTTGAACAGAGCAGCGATATGCCTCTGTAATTTCCATATTCTCCCGAATCTCCTTTTTGAAGTTATACTTCTTTACCGGCGATAGAGGGTGATTTTTTTATATATTAAAACCTATCAGCCCGGCGCATGCGCATTATAACTTTGTTCTGATTGGATGTTCAAATGACATGTCAAAAATTATCCGATATGGCAGCTGTGGTTTGGAGGTAAAGGTAAAGGTAAACAAATGTATAATATATTAGTTTTATTGTTGTGAGGACAGAAACAAAAAAGTTTATAATATTGTAGTGACTTTTAAATAGTTTTTAAAAGCAACAGGTACGTAATAATTGTTAATGTATCATGGGTATAAACCTACCTATTTGATCTGCCAAAATACATAGTATGTAATACTTTTATTTATATAATTTGATTACCATCAAAATTTCTATCAATATTCACCTAATATATTGTTTTTTTACTCTATGTTTTGTTGTATTTTTTCAATTCTAAATCATTTCAATTCAAAATTAAAATAATTTAATCAATTTTCAAAATATCAAAATATCACAAGTTTAATCCGTTTAGTATACGTCAAATAAACGTCAATACTTAAATATAATTTTTCAAAGTTCTCTGAAAAATTGTTGGTTTTTAGCATTGATTGGGGATTTGAAAGCTAAATATTTTTCAAGGAAGAATGTAACAACTGAAGATATTGCTAATAGTTGTATTCCTGTCCGTATTGGTGTAATTAAGATAAAACCAGTGAAAATCCGGAGAAGTCAGGTGAGATCCTTTGAGATCCTTTTTTTTTCCTTTCCAATTTGCGAAAGGGTCTGTGGGTACTCTCACATATTGTGTTGTGGTCTTGGTAACCAGGACTTCACACATTATGAACAACACACAACCAACTACATCTACACAAAACACCCCTAATTCCATCCCAAAATCTTATGTCGCTGCCACACTCTCCAGGCCTCCTCCCCCTTCGTTTCCTAAAAGGGAACAAGCTGTTGTCATGCATTCCATTCCAAATACCGTTTTGTTTGAATATATTAAAGCCATTGGTGAAATAGTTCAGCCAAAAAATATTACTTTTGCGTCTCGCATTCCGAACAATCGAATTTGCATTTTTCTCACGTCGACCGACATCGTTGATAAACTATTGAAAAATACACCACATATCACAATTAATTCCACCATCGTCCCTATCCGCAGGCTAATTTCTCCAGCCAAAAGAATCCTTATTTCTAATGTATGTCCTTCCATCCCGCATTCACTGATAGAACAGTCTCTAAAAGATATTGGCTTACAGCTAGCAGCACCTGTTACTTTTGTTAAATGCGGAACATCGGATGATCAATATGCTCATATCATGAGTTTTCGTAGGGTTACATTTGTTTTCCCTGACAAGGAGGACTTCGAAGTGCAAACTTCTCTGCTAATCAATCATGAAAATACTTCCTCAAGAATATTTGTATCCACTGACAGGCTAGAGTGTTTTCATTGTAAAATTACGGGACACACCGCGGATTCTTGCCCTAAAGTTCCCAGTGGACCAGACCACACACTTATTTCGGCTAATGCTTCTCCCTTATCTTCACTTTCAGCTGACTCTTTAACTACATCAAAAGAACTTCCTTCTTCAGAAATTGAATCCATCCCCGTTAACGACACACCTTCCTCGACTGCCATTACGGACCTATTCATCCCTCCTCCAACTAATACAAAACCCATATTGACTGTAGGACAAAAAAGAGGACACTCTAATGATAGTTCTCCTGATACTCCTACCATTCTCTCTCCCTCCATTGCTCTTTCCCAATCAACTTCTTTAACTCCTCCGTTATTCACGATGCCAGCCAAACCAGCCAACAAAAAGTCCAAATCTAATCATCGATCAGATTATTCAATGGGGCCTGATTGTATTTCTTGTATAGAAACAGTTTACAAAGATAATCCGGCTAATTTTACACTTAATTCAACTCAACTTATTGCTTTTCTTGAGAATTCTTTTGGATGTCCGACGCCACTACAAGAAGCTCAAAAATTTTCCTCTGACATAGATGGCATTCAAAACGACTTATCTCAGCTCTACACAGCTACAAAGGAACGATCACTAAAAAACCGTATCACCAGAATCTTGAAAAAATTAAGACAACATTCTTCCTTCGCTGAATCACAGGACTGTATAAGTGCCTCTTCCGATAATCCTTCTGATGTTGAATCTAATTACAGCACTCATAATGAATAGTTATCCTTTCAAGCTAATTCAATGGAATTGTGATGGGTTCTTCCCTAGGCTGGAGAGAATTCAACACCTAACATCACAATTTAAACCTAACATTATATGTCTGCAAGAAACCAATGCTAAGAATTCCAAACTTCCTCATTTAAAACACTTCGAGGGGTACCACTATATAAGGACTAATTGCATAAGAGCCAGTGGAGGCACCTCTATCTTTATTTCTTCTGATATTTTCTCATCACATCTTCCACTCTCTTCTAAATTAGAAGCCATAGCTGTAACTTGCTGGTGTCCGAATAAACTTACAATCTGTAATTTATACATTCCTCCCAACTACCCTCTCAAAGAGGAAGAGCTGGTAAACTTAATCTTTGAACTTCCTAGCCCCTACATACTTGTTGGGGACTTCAATGCTCATAATGTGCTGTGGGGTTCCAACCACACATTTGCTAGAGGTAAAATTGTTGAAAATGTTATTAATTGCTCGGGTACATGTCTGTTAAACACGGGCTCTCATACTCACTTTAATATTTCTACTGGTACCTTCTCCAACATTGATCTAAGCTTTAGTGACCCAAAATTAGCTCCTACATTAACATGGCATACATCTGATGATCTCCACGACAGCAATCATTTCCCAATCTTTATAACCAACTCAGATACATCAAATTCTCAAATATTGACTAAAAGTTTTTGGCGCTTAAATAATTGTAATTGGTCTGATTATATTAGTGAAACTGATTATTGCCTACCTAAACTCACTCTAACTGATAACATTGATATGGACGTCACCCAATTCGCAAACACAATTCGCCTTGCTGCTGAAGCACATATTGGAAAATCAGTCATTTCAGCTGAACGAAAAAGTGTCCCATGGTGGAATTCCTCTTGCGAAAACGCTGTGGAGCAGCAAAAATCGGCTCTAAAAATTTACAGCAGAAACAAATGTCAGGAGAACCTTATTGCACTTAAAAAAACAAGAGCGAAATCTAGATACATTATTAAATTAAGTAAGAAAACTTCATGGAGACAATATATCTCCTCCATAAATGAAAATAGTAGCCCAAGCCAAGTTTGGAAAAAAATTGGACAAATACAGGGCAAAAAAACTAATCTTAAGATCTCCAATCTCCTTTTTAATCAAAAGGTTATCATTGATAATCAGGAGATAGCCAAAGTTCTGGCAGAAAACTTTAAAGAAAAGTTTCACAACAAATCTGGGTCTAACCCTGTATCCTCTACTCTTCCTTCACCCTTTCCTTATTCTTCTCCAGTTTCACAAGATATCAATTATCTGAATTCTCCTATAACCTATTCCGAATTAAAATCTGCACTCAAATCCTGTAAAAACACAGCTGCTGGCCCTGATGACCTTCCATACATATTCTTAAAGAAATTGTCATCTTCATGTCTATACAAACTTCTCGAGATATATAATAAAATATGGATTTTCCACAAATTCCCGAATGAATGGCGAACGTCAATAATATTACCAATCAAAAAAAAAGATCTACCTGCCTCTGTCCCTGATTCTTATAGGCCTATATCCCTTACCTGTACCATGTGTAAAATACTTGAAAAAATTATCAATAAACGTCTTATGTGGTATCTCGACAAACACAAAATTATTCCTAAAGAACAATCTGGCTTTAGACGACACAGATCCACTCGTGACAATCTTGTCCTTCTACAAAGTGACATCGCCAGCTCAATAAATGAAAAGTATGAAGTAACGGCTGTCGTTTTTGACATAAAAGGAGCATTTGACACGATTAATCGACAAGCTATAATCGCCAAGTTAAAGCAGCATAATATCACCGGAAATATATTTTATTTTATACAAAATTTTTTGTCTCAAAGGACGTTCAAAGTTTCTGTAAATGGTGTATTCTCTTCTGTTTATACTCAAACCAATGGCACCCCTCAAGGTTCAGTGTTAAGTCCTACCTTATTTAACCTCGGCATAAGTGATCTTTGTTTTAATTTACCATCTCCTACTAAATATGTAGCTTATGCAGATGATTTAATATTATATTGTCACGGTCGTTCAGCTTCCACTAGTTCTAAAATTTTGCAAGCGGCCATAAACATAGTAATCTCTCGGACCCACTCTTTGGGACTAACTTTATCCCTCACAAAATCCAAAGTTATTAAATTTAGTAGACGGCCTCCAATGCCCCCTACGCCTCTATTTATAAATGATTCACTTCTTCCCGTAGTTGATCATTGTAAAATACTGGGATTGACGTTTGACTCTCGCCTCTCTTGGAAGCAACATATTCTCAATTTAAAAAGTGCATGCCACAAAAGATTAAACATTCTTAAAACACTGTCTCACTATCACTGGGGTGCGGATGAAAAGTCGCTTCTTAAAGTATATAAAGCACTAATTCGCTCTAAATTAGATTATGGTAGTATTGCTTATATGTCTGCTTCAAAAAGAGATCTGGATTCCTTAAACTCTATCCATAACACAGCCCTTCGACTATGTCTAGGTGCATTTCGTTCCAGTCCATCTGAAAGTGTCTACTGTGAAGCCGGTGAGCCTCCTCTCTGGATTAGACGGCAATATCTTCTTCTTTCCTATGCTGCATCTATCTCTTCTAATCCCCTTAATCCTGTATACCGTTTATTCACAACAACCTATACCACCACTTCACCAATAATAAAACCTATATTTTCTATATTGTCCACAATAACAAGCGACATCAATTTTAGACTGACAAATCCCATCCCCTTTCATCGAATTCCTCCTTGGATTATGCAGACCCCTCAAACTAACACAAATTTAACAAAATTCAATAAATATGAAACACCTAAAGAACTCATGATAAAAGCTTTTTTTGAAATTATACACAATAACCACTTTGATCAAGTAATATACACCGATGCTTCCAAAAGTGACTTAGGGGTTGGCTGTTCAGTCACCTCTCAAAACAATCTCATTTGTGCTTCTTTTATTCCTCTTCTGTGCAGCGTACATACTGGAGAATTATATAGTATCTTACAGGCTGTTAAGAATATTAACCTCCCGAATATAAATGTTGCCATTTGTACAGACTCTCTAGCTTCAATTTTATGCATTCAGGAATTATTTACCGATCATCCTCTTGTCCAAAATATCCATCATTGTTACTACCACCTTTCTACCTTAAACACTAAGATTACATTTATATGGATTCCGTCTCACATTGGTATACCTGGCAATGAACTTGCAGATCAGCATGCTAAAACGGCTTCAACAGATACCACGTCAACAACCCACATCCAAATTTGTAAAGATTTGAAAACAGAAGCGTACAGATTCACATGGAGATTATGGCAAACCCACTGGAGTTCCTTAAATACATCTTTACGTGCAATCCAGCCCTCAGTATATAAGCCACTTTACACTGGCCCCACAGGACTCTCTAGACAAGACCTTAGAAATATAAGAAGAATCCGTATAGGCCACACCAAACTTACTCACGGCTTCCTGATGTCATCAGATATCCGGCCTATCTGTTTAACATGCCAGTGCCAACTTACCGTGAACCACATTATTACCGAATGTCATCAGTTCAGCGTAGTAAGACAACAGCTCAAACTAAAACCGCAGCTATGTGACATTCTAAGTGATACCAACCAGTTAGACAGAGTTCTTCAATTTTTAAAAAAAATATCATTGTATCATAAACTTTAATTTTTTTTTATGACATAACTTGTTAATGCTCTTTAATTATACCTCTTGTAATCTTGTTTGTAATCGTCCCGTGCGAGTGGCCATAGTTGCCGAGCACGTTAATGTAAATAAAAAAAAAAAATCCGTTTAGTTAGTCGATCTTCGTAAATAATGACACATAGTGTCCGTGGCTAAGCGGAGAAGGCGAATGAATTCCAATACCAACCGCTCTTATCAGCGCTGGTTCGAGTCCCTATAGAAACTTTCTTTTTTGTTTTTTTTTAATACATTTTATGATTGTAAGTATATTTATTATATAATTGTATTTTCAGAAAATACGTATTTAGTTAAAAAATTTTTCGACAATTAATGTTCAGACATCATTTGTGGCTTGTTTAATGTGTTTGTGTGTGTTTTATTCTTTTATTATTTTAATTTTTGGCACTGTTCTAATAAAAATGTTTGAGAAGTAGTAAGTATAAATTAGTTTAATATTTAACCAAAATATAAATAAAAAGTAGGTATATTAATTTCGTTTAAATCATATAATAGAAGTATAACTTCTTACGTGCGTACAAAGTACACACACACATTCTTTTTTGTGTATAGGCAGTATTATAGCTGTGTTCTAGTCACTCGGTATTTTTTTAGTTTGCCATGTTAGGTTTAACAGTTCATAAAGTTCCTTTTTGTCCAATTCTCCCAGATATTGCAATAGCTCGGCATCTAATCCATCTATACCTGAAACTTTACCTATTTTTAGTTGGTCTAAGGCATCTTCCACTTCAGTAATTTGTATTTTATTGTCCCCAATTACATCTTGTTCTTCTGTGGTTGTTTTGCTAAAATTTGCTTTTTTGCTTTCTGTTGTTGTCTTGTCTTTGTTTAAAGGTTTCATACAATATTCTTTCCATCTCTCTATAATGTGGTGTTATTCAGTTATTATATTCCCATTCCGATCTTTAACCTGCTGTAGCTTAATTTGTGGTCGCTTTCTCATATTTTTTAGGACTATTTATTATTATAGGTTCTATTTTCTTCTATACTTTTCCCATGTAACCAAACAAAAATAACTAAAAATTCTCACACATGCAACAGGAAAATACAGTAAATATTTAAAATTTTCATTTCAAACTGTCTGTAATCAAACTATCTGCTTTTATTCCGGCACCGATCAGGGGCGTAACAGAGGCCCCCGCAGCGTGAAGCTTGCGGGGGGCCCAATCGAGCAGGGGCCCCATCTTGTCGTCTGATATTATGTAAAAATCTGTTATAGGTATAAAGGTATATGATTTTACTTTGTGTGTTTAAATTTAAAAACGTAAATTTCTAAATGGGCGTATTCGGCAAGTGAATCATCTCATATCTAGAAACTTAATCCTTTCCGGTCTCACGAACTTTTATGGGTGACGATTATAAACTATAATGCTTTGTACGTGACTATTGAAAGATTTGAGAATTGCAATTTCCCGAATTTTAGAACAATATTTCTAAATCTAGAAATGGGTTTTCTCTTTACCTACGTTTAGTATTTCGATATAACTATCCAGAGGCGTAACAGAGCATGAATCTTACGGGGGACCCCAATATGTCAAGGGCCCCATCTTGTTGTCTAATATATGTAAAAATATGTTATAGTATTTGCATACATACGTTTTTTAAGCAGTGCTGTATTGAACATGAAGTTGTCCATCCGAATTAATAAAATTGTAGATATCGCCTATCGAAAAATCGCCTAAAAGCGTGGTTTTTTGTTAAACAATAAACATTTTCACTCATAAATAACTCGAAAAATCTTCAGTTGATCACTTTGGTGATGACACACAATTACACGGTATCGTCATATTTTACGTTGATTTACTGGGCTGTAACATATATAGGTATTTGTTACACATGTAGCATTTAGTAATTTTTTAAATGGGGCCTCATTTCCAATTCTGCGATGGGCCCCCGACGAGTTTGTTACACCACTGGGCACCGTAATGGTGTGGCTAGTTGAAAACTGGGCTCCACATCCAGTTTATTTGCAGTTTCATGTGCTGTAGTAATAACATCATTAAATTTGCTATCTGTCCGAAACTCGAGCAAGAATTGTTTTAACTCTTGTAAAACATTTAAGGTAAGCTGCATATTAGTAATACCATATTAGTAAGGTAACTTCATACACAAATGTGGACTGAGCATATGAATGTAAATGTTGATATATTTTATCTCCTAAACATTTTTGGCTGCATGTCTTTACAGGATTTTTCTTGTTTATGCAGATTGTAAATCAATCCGTAATGTGCCTGCCTTTGAAGTTAAGATATTACAGGGTGGCAAGGTCGGTAAATGGGTAAGTGTTATTTTGACTCGCGTAAAGTTTTTGTAATAACTCACACGTGGACGATGCAGCCCTGTATGAGGGGACATATAAATGGCGTTAATGTTTTAGTCAGAAGAGCTTCTGAAAACCCATGTGTTTATGTGCACTGTTATGCCCATCGGTTGAATTTGGTATTAGTGGATACAGCTAAAAATGTGAACATGGTTGAGGAAACTCTGGGATTGCTTGAAGCAATTTATTCCTTTCAATCGGCTTCTACCTTGTGACATCAGAAATTTAAAGACGTACAAGACCCAAAGTCAGAAAGTTTGAGATGCCCAACAAAGTGATACCAGATAGGAATATAAATACAAAGGAGTAATATATTTCAAAAATAACTTTTTAGCTCTAATATCCACCTTGGAGGACCTGAAATGCTCTACAAACAAAGTTAAAGCTGCTACTGTTAAAGGATTCTTGCTGCAACTCAAACAGTTTGAAATTGTATTTGTTTTGCAATTTTTAGGAGAGATTTTGAAATATACAAACAAAACGTTTGTAGCTACTAGAGTAGGCCAGGGTAATAAGACAAAAATATACCCTGTTCGTGACACTTCAGCAGCCAGGGTACTTTTTCGACAGGTAATACCTATAGGAACAAATTATAACTATTTCCTGCGTAGGATCTGGCGGCCATTTTTATTTATAAACAATTAACTGTCAAAAAATAGCATTTTCCCTTTTTTTAAAATCAACGGAAAACAGTGAAACTTATGATTTTTTAGTACAAATATCTTCGAGATTATGCAAAAAGCTTTAAAATGACGTATTACAAAGTTTGATATACTCATTTATTGTTAATATAATTGCGAAAAAAATCGGAATTGCAATAAAAAATATTTTCTCAATAACTGTTGTAAAAATTAGCGTACAGCTTTGAAATTTTTGTCAAATGAGGGTTCTTTGATCCTTAATATGTGATAAAAATTTCAAAGCGATTCATTCAATTGGTTAAATTTTATTCAAATTGTTTATCCAAGAGAGCATTTTTTTGCAATAACATAAGTCAGAAAAAAAGACCTTAGAACAATTCCACAGGTGTCAAATGAAAGAGCATGAGCTACATTTTCCACATGGTTTAAAAAAGTGAATAAAAAATGCATTTATTAGTAATAAATAATTATGCAAAAGTATCGTCAATTTTTCTTTATAAACTTTTTGAATAACTTTTTCCAAAAAAATTAACTTTTTTACCCTGTTTTAAGTAATGTTATCTATATTATAATTGATAAAAAATTGTAATAAATATGTATAATTTCTTATATAACAAAATAAAAAGTTTATAAGGAAAGATTTACGATACTTTTTCATAATTATTTATTATTAATAAATCCATTTTTTATTCACTTTTTTTTAAACCAAGTTGAAAATATAGCTCATGCTCTTTCATTTGACACCTGTGGAATGGTTCTAACGTCATTTTCTTCTGACTTATGTTATTGCAAAAAAATGCTCTCTGGGATAAACAATTTGAATAAAATTTAAACAATTTAATGAATCGCTTTAAAATTTTTATCACATATTAAGCTCCAAAGAACCCTTATTTGACAAAAATTTGAAAGCTCTACACTAATTTTTACAACAGTTATTGCGAAAATAATTTTTTTTGCAATTCCGACTTTTTTGGCAATTATATTAACAATAAACGAGTATATCAAACTTTGTAATACGTCATTTTAAAGCTTTTTCCATAATGTCGAAGATATTTGTACTAAAAAACCATAAGTTTTCCTATTTTCCATTGATTTGAAAAAAAAAAGTGAAAAATGCCATTTTTTGACACCTAATTTGGTTTTGGCCTGGAGGGGGATGTGTCACAAGAAAAATCTTATTTCTCTGGACTAATAGTAGTTAGGTACTACATTAAAGTTCACATTTTGAAATGTGTTTTAAATAAATAATCAGAAACACTTAAAACAATGCCATCTTTCGTGTTTAATTTGGAATAACATTTTTGTTTATAAATATTTTTTAACTTAGTAAATGCTATTTTAAAGAGTGAATATTTTTAAGATAGCCGTCTCCGTCTGTTGAATGTTTTCATCTACAATATGTACGTAGTTTTCTCACAATATGGAAATGAATGAAAAAACTCAGTTTTTTCTTAAACGTTATTAAAAAAACCATGACGCAATAAAAATTTCGATAACAACAAGGTGGTACGCCTTTTCTATTAACTTCCACAGATTTTCCAGTTGAAGAATAGCGGCTAGTAATTTTTTCGATTTTTAAAAAGGCTCGTTTCCTGGGACGTAAGTACTTACATTTTTTACACCACTCGTTACTGAACAATTTTGTCATGAAAATATTTTATCTGCAGTAACAAAAGTACCGCTTTTCTATTTCATTCATAGGTATGCAACAATAAGAAATACCATATTGACTAATTTTTACTCCTATCACAAAAAGCTATACAGTGTGTCGAATTTCAGCTAGCTTTCACATTGAAACATAATGTGGCGTACATTCCTTTGATGTTGCTCAAAACCGATAGTCATCTGAACGCGTGCTTTTTATGCTACGCAAGCATTGCTCCATGTTCATTCAGATATTTCAGGCGATGCATTAGTATGCAGAAGAATATTGAATAAAATAAAAACGATGATCTAGATTCAATACAAAAGTTAATTGAATGTTAACTATGTTAATTGAATCAATAAATAACTGAAACGTGTTAGTGACATTATTCTTTACATTTTTTCTTCTTTTCTTTTATTAGAGTTTTTGTTCAGAATAAAAAATAATAATTTATTAAATTGGATATTTTTTACTGATTTTAACTTCCAATCGCGTAGTAAGATCTTTTATCGCCTGTTTAATTCTGCCAATCAGATTATTATTACAGCGGTAATTTTCGACTCTACAAAATTACAGTGGGATTTTTTTTAGGTAGATTGTTTCTTTTTAATTGCAACCAGTTTCCTAGTTTGACAACTGTCACCTTAAAGAAAATATCCATAATAAACTTTTAATAGTTCTCAGTGGCGGCTCGTGGCTTTAGGAAGAGGGTCGGCAACGTTTTGTCTCCTCAGATAGGTATGCCATCTAATTAAAAGGCTTCAATTTCATAGAAGATTTTTAGTTTTTGTTTTTTTAAATTTTTTTTAATTTTTTTTTTGTTTTTTTTGTTTTGTCCTATAAATTTAGAACCTAAACCTGTTTATAAATTAACTCTAGTCTATGTTGTTTCGAAGTAGCAAAATGGGTTATAACGTCATTGTAAAATTTATTACTGTTTTTTAGAGGTTTTAAAGGTTTTTTCTATTGACATTTAAGACAAGTTTGACATTCTCTCTTGTTTCATGGTGTTTCGACAATACGTTTTGACTCTTTTGAGACAAGAGAAATCCCGTTCATTTGAGGCAGAATTTACCCACATTTGAGCACAATAATTTATTAATTCCGGGAACAGTTTGTTATACCTAATGAATTGCAGTATAAAATTAAACATATTTTGTAACTTACCTCACCTTCCGAAAATATTTAGATCAGCATATAAAACTGTTAATCCATTTTCTTATTTTATTTGATTAAAGAATGATGGATAATTTTTAATGAACTTGTCTAATAGATATTTTGAAAATTCTTTGGAAATAATAATTGAGTTATCCTTCCACTCAAAAAGGTCCGGAACATTGTTTAAATAATCAAAATGTCAAAAAATGAAGAAAAAATTCGATTTTTTTCTTGGTTGTTTTATTCCACTTCTGAGAAAAGTTACGCTGACATAAAAGTTGCGTAATTAAATTTCCTACAATATAGGATTGGTTAATAATTTTAAAAAGTGTCATCCTTGTTGCAAAACAGCAATAATTGCGAAAAAACATAAAAAACAAGCATTCGCATTTTACGTTTTTCAACCATTTATGCTACACTTACGACCTTCATATTTTAATCAGAAAACCTTTATGATATAATAAAACAATACTGTACATTTCATTAAGATCGATTCAATAGATTTTGCAAAATAAAATTTGAAATCCAGCTTTTGCAAAAAAAATTAATTTTTTCAAAATGTTGCAGTACTGACAATAAAGCAGATATCAAGTTGAATTTTCTTACATATAGAAGAAAGGTACAGTGCTCTTCTATACATAAAAATAAATTCAACTTGCTGTCTGCTTTATTTTCAGTTCTGCAATATTTTGAAAAAATGAATTTTTTTGCGAAAGCTGGATTGCAAAATTTATTTTGCAAAATCTATTAAACCCATCTTAATGAAATTCACACTATTGTTTTATTATATGATATTGTTTTTCTGGGTATAATTATGAAGGTCCCAAGTGTCGCATAAATGGCTGAAAAACGTAAAATGCGAATAAGTACTTGTTTTTTTTTATGATTTTTTCGCAATTATTGCTATTTTGCAACAAGGGTGACAATTTTTAAAATTTTTAACTAATTCTATATTGTAGGAAATTTAATTACGCAACTTTTATGTCAGTGCAACTTTTCTCAGAAATGAATACTTTTAAAGTTATAATCAAAAAATGAAGAAAAAAATCGAATTTTTCCTTAATTTTTTAACATTTTGATTATTTAAACAATGTTCCGGACCTTTTTGAGTGGGAGGATAACTCAAATATTATTATATGAGTTATTTTCAAGGAATGTCTGCAAACAAATATGAGTCACCTCTCAACGTCCAAAGCGCTCTGGTCTATAGGTACGTGTCTTGTTGCCGTTTGCAGATCGCCGTTCGGCAGATTGTTTATCTGCCGTACTTGCCATTCAAATAAATACGGGGAATGTATAATTGGTTGCCTATCGGCTAATATTCCATAGCTTCTTATAACAAGCAAATGGTCAATCTGGGGACGGCTTGCCGAAGCGGGCCATTATTAAGAATTCACACAATCGCAATCGGGTGCATGGCTAGGATAATTAATTTGAAAAGTTACGCACAGCGCACAGGATCACTTAACGTATCGGATCGATCGAATTCTTTTAAAAACAATGAATAAAATTTAGTCTGTATTATCTCACAGATATTTTTTTTTATTTCACAGAAACGAATATCATCAACTCTGATTAACTTAAATATTTAAAAAAATCTATAATGTGTCCATAAATGTGTGGGTCGGCACTGCCGACCCTGCCGACCCTGACCAGCCGCCACTGATAGTTCTGCATCTGATGTCAAATTGTCACGAGGAGAACACAAATCGGCAATTTTAAGCGCTCGAGTTTACTTCGGTAAGATTATTTTATGAATAAAACCGTATTTATAAATAATTTTAACTAATATTTTATTAATATCTTCGTCTTAATATTTGCTAAACTGTGCTGTTCACTTTGACAGTTGAAAAATGTGTTTCGCATTAATTGGGATCAATGTCACTGAATGTTTTTATACAAAGACTTGAATTTTGTATGTAAGTATTAAAAAATAACCTGGCGAATATCATACGATAGTAACAATAAATAAGAACATAATGCTCCAATTTTTGTTCTCAAACTTGTTTCCATGTGGGAATAATCACTCGAGCCCTCCGGGCTCTCTTGTGTCTATTGCCAGGAAACAAATTTTCGAAAAATTGTCGCATTATTGTCAATTTATTCTCACTCTCTAGTGATATTAATATTGAAAATCTTTTTAAACAATAATTAGAACAAAACTTTATTACAATTTTATTTTTTATTGTTTATAAAGAATGTTTTAAAACTGTTTTTACAAATGAAAAACTTTAAATTCTATAACCCATTAACTACTACTTTTCTGAAGCTACTTTTTGTGGCTACTTTTTGTGCATTCTTATTCTTATTCTTCTTTTTCGTGGGTTGGAAAATATTGAGATCTATTCTCCACTGAGCTAATTAAGTCTAATTTTGGAATAGGTGGATAAGTCATAGATATAATTATAAAGTGCTATATCAAATAAAATTGAAAAAGTCTAATAAAATTGAATAGAAAATAGGCAATAATATAGTGAGGCCCATCCCGTAAGAAAAAATTCTAATTCGGTTTCTTTGCAGATTCCTGTTCAAAAATACCCCTTTTAAATAAATCTGAAGGGTGCCGGTTTAATGCCGTTTAGTGCCGGAAGAATCGGTTTACCAGAAGTTGTGTTTTTACTGTTTTTTTTATGTAAAAATATGTTGTTCCTTTTTCAATTCTTTCACCCTGTATACAGGGTGTCCAGAAACTCTACCGACAAACGAAGACAGAAGATTCTTCAAATAATTCTAAGACAATTTAACCCTATTCACTTAGTCCGAAAATGCTTCCTAAGGGAGCTAGAGCTCTTTGAAGATGGCGTCTTGTAATGAGTTTTTCTTAAATACCTCCAGAACGCTTCTATTTAGAAAAACAAAAATTGGTACACGTATTTATCTTCCAGAGATAAATCTATTCCATCCTTTGCGAATTTTTAGTACCGATCATAGGCGTCCGTTTTGGGCAGGGCAACGGTTATTTTATCGTATAACTTTTTTGTCTTTAATTTTCAAGCATTTTTGACACTGCATTATTAAATTGTGATGTATTCTAGTGCTAAAAGGTACTCTTGTTTTAAGTCGGTAGGACGCACCGTTTTCTAGAAAAATCGATTTAAAAATTTTTCGTTCTTTAAATGTCAAAAAAAAATTTCCAAAAAAACCTTTTTAGAAAGACGAAAACTGGTAGATTTATTTATATTCCAGAGATAAATCGATTTCATTAATTGCGAATTTCTAGTACCGGTCATAGGCGTCCGTTTTGGGTAGGTCAACAGTTATTTTATAGCGTAACTTTTTTGTCCTTAATTTTTAAGCATTTTTGACACTAGATTATTAAATTATGAGGTATTCGAGTACTAAAAGTTACTCTTGTTTTAAGTTAGTAAAATACATCGTTTTTTTTTGAAATTTTTTTTCCATTTTTTTCAAATTCCCAAAACGAAAAACTTTCAAATATATTTTTCTAGAAAACGGTGTGCCCTACCGACTTAAAGCAAGAGTACCTTTTAGTACTAGAATACCTCACAATTTATTAATCCAGTGACAAAGATGCTTAAAAGTTATAGACAAAAAAGTTATGCGATAAAATAACCGTTGCCCTACCCAAAACGGACGCCTATGACCGGTACTAGAAATTCACAATAGATGGAATGGATTCATTTCTGGAAAGTAAATATGCATACCAATTTTCGTTTTTCTAAATAGAAGCGTTCTGGAGTTATTTAAGAAAAACTAATTACATGACGCCATCTTCAAAGAGCTCTAGCTCCCTTAGGAAGCATTTTCGGACTAGATGAATTGGGTTAAATTATCTTAAAATTATCTAAAAAATCTCCTGTCTTCGTTTGTCGGTAGAGTTTCTGGACACCCTGTATATTAATTTTTCAAAACGATAGTACCGCCATTGACCAGGGTGTAAAAATATGTTTTAGGAAATAGTTTGAACTTTTTAGTTATGTTAATTAATATTTAATGAATGCATAACATATGTTCACATGTACCTATGGGCGGCAGTTTCATTTTGAATGGCCGCCATTTTTGTAAAAGAGAAAATCTGAGATGGCCTCACATTTAAATTGAATCTTTTTATGTGTAGTAGGTATGTGTGGTCCAAAGTATATGCTTCTACCATTAAATACACAATAATACTTATATTATTATTTGCACGAATCTGCCGCACATAGGTACATGTGAAAATAAGTTATGCATTTATTACAAGGTAAAGTAATCAGCATAACTAAAAAGTTCAAAATATTTCCTAAAAATTATTTTTACGCTCTTTTCAATGCCGTTATTACCTTTTTGAAAAATTAATAAATACAAGGAGAAATGATTGAAAAAAACCAACATATTTTTACATAAAAAATCAGGAAAATTACAACTTTTGGTAAACCCATTCTTCCGATTCAGGAGCTCGATCTTATACATAAAAAAAGAACCCATATACCAAATTTGGTTGAAGTAGGACTTTTTGTTTAAAAGTTATCGTGCTATTAGTCACATATGTATCGTCGCCATTTTGAATGCCCGCCATTTTTGTAAAAGGTAAAATCTGAGATGGCCTCATATTTAATTTTGGACCTTTATATGTGTAGTATATGTGCAAATGCACAATTCTTATATTTGCACGAATCTGCCGCACTAATCCAGAAATTTTTGGGGGGAGGGGCCATGGATCTTGAGGATGCTTTAATTACTTTTCTCTGATGCAAGGTCACTTATTATTTTAAATTAATTGGAAAAGACTGCAGGACTTGTACACACTTCTAAATAGGTCAAAACGGCAAACAGGTGTATGTTCTCAAAAAACTTTTGATAGTGTGTAAAAAATGTTTTATTATCAGCTAAGTACTTTCAACACATAACGTGCCATCATCAGAGCTTCCTAAAAGGACACTTAAGATAAGATTTTTTTATATAAAAAATGAGTGAAAAACTTACGTCCTTTTATAAAACCTTCATAGAAGAGCAATTGCTAAACGACACAATAAAATACATGGATACTGGGCAAAAGCCACAGATATCGGGTATAACAACCCCTTAAAATGAATAAATCACATCTAAATTCTTTTATAAATTAAAAAGACAACATGGCTGAGTCAAACCATTTTGAGCCCACGTGAACAGCTCAGCTGAGGAAGACTGTCATTAATTAAAATGATAAAGAAGGTACCACAATCTTAAGCGACCTCTATATTCGTAAATAATAATTAAAATTAATTAAAAAATGAAAATGACTAAAAAGCCATGTATAGGTTAGATGAATTTTAAATTAAGATACTAAATGTTTTAAAGTTAAATTTTCAAAATTACTAATATCAATATTGAAGTGAATATAAGTTATCAAAATTCTTCTAAAAACAAAACTGTTATAGTTTGACCAAGTGTAGAAGAAGTTAGATGAAATCAAACCTAGGAGAAATTTTCATTTGATAAGCTCAGAGGTTGAAAGCTGTTATTTTTATAAATTAACAATCCAATTAATTAATTCAGACAAATCTCAAATATTTTACTTGTTTACAAAATATGTAATCAAAGAAAGAAAACTCAAGAATACCTAAAGTAATGTTAAAAAAACTTTCATAAATTGTTGGGTATACTTTATACTAAACCAAAATTATTAAAGAAATTTCTTAAAAATAGGATCAAATTTACAATTTAATTGAATCTGGGTGTTAACACAGTTTTGATGGTTTCTTTTCATTTCACTACTTATTTCTAGATCTTCTAGTAGATTCATTTTGCTATAGTTATTATTAGGTATGCTATGTAGGACCCTACTATCTCTTTGTGGACTAAAGTTATGTTTCGATGCATGCAAATGATGACCAAAGCTAGATTTATCGATCTTTGACAGGTGTTCTTTGATACGAGTATCCAAAGGTCGCATCGTTCTACCCACGTAGGTCACAGGGCAGTCACCACATGACAATTTATAAATGCCACTCTTTGAAGTTTTTTTAATTTTGTCTTTAGTATGAGAAAAAATAGACTTGATGTTATCTTTACATTTAAATGAAAGCTTTAAGTTAGGAATGTTATTTAAGATTTTTGCTATATTGTCTGAAGGATAACCTATGTATGATATAGATCTATACATAACTGCTGAATTGGAATTGTCCGGGGTCGCATTATAAGCTAGAGACCTGTTCCTTTTATTCCTTAATTTGTTGAGAATGTTATCAACCAAAGTAGGGGAGTAACCATTGCTATGTGCAAGTTGTTTAATAATATCTAATTCAGAAGTAAAATTTGTGTCTGATAATGGTAAGCTAAGTAAACGATGAATATACCAATAAAAAGAAGATATCTTCTGTTGAAAAGGATGATTCAAAGATCTGGGGATAGTATGGTCAGTCTGAGTTGGTTTTTAAAGACTGAAAAACTTAATTTGTTCTCTATTCTAGTCAATGTTAGGTCTAGAATTTTAATAAATGACAGTCTTCCTCAGCTGAGCTGTTCACGTGGGCTCAAAATGGTTTGACTCAGCCATGTTGTCTTTTTAATTTATAAAAGAATTTAGATGTGATTTATTCATTTTAAGGGGTTGTTATACCCGATATCTGTGGCTTTTGCCCAGTATCCATGTATTTTATTGTGTCGTTTAGCAATTGCTCTTCTATGAAGGTTTTATAAAAGGACGTAAGTTTTTCACTCATTTTTTATATAAAAAAATCTTATCTTAAGTGTCCTTTTAGGAAGCTCTGATGATGGCACGTTATGTGATGAAAGTACTTAGCTGATAATAAAACATTTTTTACACACTATCAAAAGTTTTTTGAGAACATACACCTGTTTGCCGTTTTGACTTATTATTTTGTCTTCTATGTCTTACATATAAAAGTAACTAGTAGAACGCCTAGCAGATACAACTTTTTACGACTCATAATGGAAGGGAAAGTGGAAGGAAGAAGAGGTCCAAGAAGAAGAAACTGCTCCTGGCTGAACAACGTAAGAGACTGGACAGGCATGGACATACGTTCGATACTAAGAACCGCTTAAGATGGAGAGCAATTTGCTGTAGTGATAGCCAACCTTCAGTAATGGAGAAGGCACCTTAAGAAGAAGAAAAACGCTTAGCGGAACTATGTCGGGACGTCGGCCAGTAGTAAGACCGAGGAAGAGGTGGACAGACGAAGTGAGAAGCGATGCTAATGAAATATTGGAGAAGGAGCAGCTAATAACTGGAGGAGAGTAGCCAAGTACAGAGACACTTAGAGGCAGATGCTGGGGGAGGCAAGAGCCCGACTTATACTGTAGCGTCATAGGAGAGGGAGAGAGATTGACTAATCTTCACTACTATGACAAAAAGCTATACAGAGTGTCGAATTTCAGCTAGCTTTCACAATGAAACATAATGTGACGTACATTCCTTTGATGTTGCTCAAAACCGAGAGTCATCTGAACGCGTGCTTTTTTTTATGCTACGCAAGCATCGCTTGATTTTCATTCAGATATTTCAGACGACGCATTAGTATGCAGGAAAATATTGACTTATTGAATAAAATAAAAAGGTTGATCTAGATTCAATAATAAAAAAGTTTGTTAAGTTAATTATATCAATAAAGAACTGAAACGTGTTCTGACATTATTCTTTATATCGTTTTTTCTTTTATTTTATTAGAATTTTTATTGAGAATTATTGAAAATAAAGAATAATAATTTACTAAATTGGAATTTTTTTAAAGAATAATTAGAACAAAACTTTAATAAAAATATATAGGTAATATAAATAATAAAAAAAATAGTAAATCCTTTATAAAAGGTATATATTTAAAATCCCTAAAAAGGGCTACATCACAATCACATAACTAGTTTTCGACTGGTTTAGCAGTCATCATCAGTGCTTACCTAAAATGAATATAACCTGATAAAATAATGCAAAGATTGAAATTTTGACTAAGGTTAAAAAAGCTGTCGGTTATACTCACGTGAAGTTTACTAACCACCAAGATATAGTTTACAAAAATATGTGGGTCAAAGCCCTGTATAAGTGGTCCGTTAAGGAAACATCAATTAAAAATGCCAATTAGAGTATGGATGTTTAAACTATTTTAAAATAATGCCCCAGGTAACATCTGAGCTGTGGTGTGACATAGATTACATGGTGAAAATCTGGTAGCAAATGACAATGAAATAGGTGGAGACCTCAAATATGTGGTGTGTTCAAGAGAGCGGGAAGCAAGTGATCTACAAGTTCTTCCTATGTAAAAAGCGTCACAGTCAGAACATTGTAGTCTATAGACACCACTACGATTTATGTAATAGATACTATCTTTGGTATTTGATAGAGATTGTCCTAAATTGTTGGATACTTTAAAAGAAATTATTAATGTTGTCTACTGATCTTTTGATAATATTTGAAATATCCCCAAAAGAGAGAACACCTCTACCTTTTCTCAACATCCTAAACACAAAAATCATACTTTGAATATACCAGATGATGTCACTCTACTTCACAACATCCCACAGAAAGACTTCTTAAAATTAGACTTATACGAGGACCTAGAAATAATCAAAGAAAAACAAAAAAGTCCGAATTGTGTCAACCGACATGTTTCATTCAATCGTGACTTTCAACCACTCCATCGACAACTTTTTTCTTAACACATTTACAATATTACTCCACCTTCCTTCTACTGCTTAGTTCACATTCACACTTATAATTCATCTGGTACAAGCCACTATATCCCTTTTCATCTTCAGCCATCAAACCACTTTTATCTATCCATAACATACATATCGATGGTGCAGAATGGAGACTTTCTATGTCAAAAACCTCAGTTTTTCATGAGGAAGAAATGCCTCTAAAATTCCTGAAAAATTGAGGTTTTTGACATAGAAGGTTTCCATTTCCATAGAAATGTCATTTCTAATTGTATTAAGAAATCAATTGCTGTGAAATAATAGGCTCAGAAGCTATTTTAGAGAGACATTTCTTTCTCTTGAAAAACTGAGGTTTTTGACATAGAAGATTTCCATTCTGCACCATCGATATAAATTACTGCCATCATCATCCACAGACATACACATTATATAAATTTTCATCTACATACAACCCACCATCATATTTCTAAATATCACTATTCTCACCCTAGCTAATCAACCTGTCATTACCAACATATAACACTTATCTGTAGTAAAACCAAATTAATAGCCCAATTTTCTTTCTAGGTCCCGGTCATGTTCTTTTCTCATTACCTTCCTCATAGACGTTTCATATCCCCAGCCCCTATTGTCATCATCTTACGACGGTTTTGGTTTTTGGACCCTTAGGGATCCGGGCAGCCTGCGAAGTCTTCAGGAATTGGTCGCCTAAGTGTGAGTTTGTGCTTTCCAATGAAACATCCCCCTAGATTATTTAAGACATTTTAAACCTCAGCCACACCCATTGTGATTCCTTTTAAATTTACACAAATTCCAACAACTGTCAGTAAGTTAAATAAATTCGATAACTTTACATTAACACAAAATTGCTTTTCTAAATCTTAGGTTTTTGACAAAAAGATTTTATTACTGATTTCAGTTATCGAATATGTATTAACATTTGTGTAATGTGGATTGCATTTGTGAACATTTTGCTTACTGAATTTCAAATGATAATTTTCACAATGGAGTGTGTTGTTACATCATTTCTAATTTTAACAAATTGTAAACCATAATCTTTAAATATGACAGGCTAATTTTTCAACTTCCTGTGGAACTGTCATTTCTGTCTGTCTTGTCATCGTTCCGAGGTCTCCACCTATTTCATTGTCATTTGCTATTAGACTTTCACCATGTAATCTAGTCACACCACAGCTCAGATGTTACCTGGGGCATTATTTTAAAATAGTTTAAACATCCATGCTCTAATTGGCATTGTTAATTGATGTTTCCTTAACAGACCACTTATACAGGGCTTTGACCCACATATTTTTGTAAACTATTCTTTCTAAATTCTTTCTAAATTCATATTATTTGACACACCCCGTATAAAATTAAGAAACTTATATAACTGTTGGTTGCATCTTGAGGTTTAGACCATGCACAGATTTTTATGAAGAATAACTTTTTTTCCTAAAATTATCAATAAAAGAGTTATTGCATGTCTAATAAATAAAAATGATGTTCGGAATCGGTAATTGAGGAAAATTTCAGAAATTTTTTTTTTCAAGTAGAAGGCTTGTTATTTCATATTTGAATATGGTTTTTAATTACAAATAACTTTTAATAATAAAATTTTTTGATATTTTGAAATATAAAGGTAGTTTTAGTGCGGCCGATATGTGAAACAATTGCAGATTTAATGATACAAGCATATAATTTGGACTACATATACTACACATATATAGAGTTCAAATTAAGATATGAGGCCATCTCAGATTTTGCCGTTTACAAATATGGCGGGCATTCAAATTGGCCCCTATGTGTTTAATAGTACCATAACTTTTGAACGAAAAGTCCGATTTCAACCAAATTTGGTATATAGGTTCTCTTTTTGATTTACAAGATGGATATGGTGAACCAGAAGAATCGGTTTACCAGAAGTTGTGTTTTTACTGGTTGTTTATGTAAAAATATGCTTTTTTTCAATTTTTTTCCTCTGTATATATTAATTTTTCAAAATGGTAATACCGCAATTGAAAAGAGCGTAAAAATATTTTGTAAAAAATATTTTGAACTTTTTAGTTATGTTAATTACCATTTAATAAATGCATAACGTATCTTCACATGTACGTATGTGTGGCAGATTCGTGCAAATATTATAAGAATTATTGTGCATTTAATGGTAGAAGCACATCATCTGGACCACGTATACTACACCCATCAAGGTTCAAATTTAGATATAACTCCATCTCAGATTTTACCTTTTACAAAAATGACGGGCATTCAAAATGGCGACTGTACATATGTGACTAATAGCACTATAACTTTTGAACGAAAAGTCCGACGTCAACCAAATTTGGTATATAGGTTATTTTTTTGATGTGTAAGACCAAGGTTTTGAACCAGAAGAATAGATTTACAAGAAGTTGTGTTTTTCCTGATTTTTATGTAAAAACATGTTGTTTTTTACTAATTCTTTCACCCTGTATGTATTAATTTTTCAAAAAGTTAATATCGGCGTTGAGAGGAGTTTAAAAGTATTTTTTAGGAAATATTTTGAACTCTTTAGTTATGTTAATTACCAATTAATAAATGCATAACGTATCTTCATATGTACCTATGAACCTATGTGCGGCAGATTCGTGCAAATAATATAAGAATTATTGTGCATTTAATGGTAAAAGCATATAACATGGACCACACACACTACACATACAAAGATTCAAATTTAGATATGAGGCCATCTCAGATTTTGTCTTTTACAAAAATGGCGGGAATTCAAAATGAATTTGCCGCACATAGGTACATGTGAAGATACGATATGCATTTATTAAATGGCAACTAATATTACTAAAAATTTCAAAATCTTTCTAAAAAAATATTTTTACAATGGCGGTATTACCTTTTTGAAAACTTAATATACAGGGTGAAAGAATTGAAAAAAAAACAACATATTTTTACATAAAAAAACAGTAAAAACACAGCTTCTGGTAAACCGATCCTTCCGGTTCAAGACCTCGATCTTATTTTTCAAAAAAAAAACCTTGATGCCAAATTTGGCTTAAATCGGACTTTTCGTTCAAAAGTTATCGTGCTATTATTCAAATATGTGTAGCCTCCATTTTGAATGCTCGCCATTTTTGTAAAAGGCAAAATCTGAGATGGCCTCATATCTAAATTTGAACTTTTGTATGTGTATATGTTACCGTTAAAACCCGATTTCAGTTAAAACCCGAATTTACTAGGAAAAACTAGTTTTAACTGTGCGCTTTAGACAATTCTAGTTTTAACTAGTCAAAACTAGATTTGACTGCTAAATTCAGTTAAAACTGGAAATCCCGAACGGATTTCATTTAGAGTAGTTTATATTAGTTCAAACTAGTTTTTCTGGAATTACTAGCGAATACATACCAGTTAAAATTGTTGCGAGAAGAGACAAGAAGGTGTTTTGGAAATGATTTTACAAATGAAAGAGACCGAGAAAAAAGAAAGTCACTACAATGTTATGACCAAAAGCATGTAATAAATTAATTATTGTCGAAGTACAAGATGCGGAACTGTTTGCCAGACAACACCATTAGAAAATCGAAGACTAAAACGATTTAGAGTTGTTGAAGTTAACCAAATAAAAACGTTAGCTCCTACATAAAATTGATCCCATCAAATATTATGTATCTACCTGCCGAAGACATTTTTGCCATAATTGAAGCAGCCCACGTTGCTACTGTTCATGGAGATCGGGATAGGTTGAAGACTAAAACTGCCAGAAAATAGTCAAATATAACAATAATTGATATGATCAATAATTTTATACCAATGTGTGAAAGCTGCCAAGGGAAGAAGAGTAAAAATAGAGCGAAGAGGGGTCTTGTGTCGAAACCTATATTGCATTCAGAAATGAATAGTCGCTGTCAGGTAGATTTGATCGATATGCAATCACAAGAGGATCGCAAATAAACTACTCTAAATGAAATCCATTCGGGATTTCTAGTTTTAACTGAATTTAGCAGTCAAATCTAGTTTTGACTAGTTAAAACTAGAATTGTCTAAAGCACGTAGTTAAAACTAGTTTTTACTAGTAAATTCGGGTTTTAACTGAAATCGGGTTTTAACGGTAACATATATATGTGGTCCAAATTATATGCTTCTACCATTAAATGTACAATAATTCTTATAATATTTGCACGAATCTGCCACAAATAGGTACATGTGAAGATACGTTATGCATTTATTAAATGGTAATTAACCTAACTAAAAAGTTCAAAATATTTCCTAAAACATATTCTTACGCTCTTTTCAATGGTGGTATTACCATTTTGAAAAATTAATATATACAGGGTGAAAAAATTGAAAATAAATTATTTACATAATACAAAATAGTTTTAGATAAAAAACCAGAAAAAAACAACTTCTGGTAAACCGATTCTTCCAGTTCACGACATCAATCTTGTAAATCACAAAGAGAACCTATGTACCAAATTTGGTTGAAATCAGACTTTTCATTCAAAATATATCGTGCTATTAGTCACATATGTATAGTCGCCCATTTTGAATGACCGCCATTTTTGTAAAAGACAAAATCTAAGATGGCCTCATACCTAAATTTAAATCTTTATATGTACAGTATATGTGGACCAAATTATATGCTTGTATCGTTAAATGTGCAATTCTTATAATATTTGCACGAATCTGCCGCACTATTTGCTCTTGAGCGAAATTCATATTTTTTGACATACCTCGTATACTGTTGACAAAATTTGATATCTGATGATTGCATCTTAGGTTTTAGACTAAGCAGGAGCACTTTATAAAGAATAACATTTTTCCGTAAAATTGATATTAAAAATTTTTCCCATATGGTTCCAAGTTACGCAGACACCCTGTAGTAGAGAGGAAATGAATATAAAAAAATGCACATATTACAGCTCATCTACTCAATTTCAAAATTAATGATTAATAAGTACATGTAACAATAAGGGGGAAAACTATTTACAAAATTAAATTATTAGAGAGAAAAATGGCATTTCTTTATGTACAATCTGTCTGAAGTTTGGAGTGAGTTTATTGCAACTGAGTCTCATTAGGGAGTTCAGGTATTCATCTGTTAAGTGAGACCTCTACCGATTTTTAATAAAGTTCATTCTTGATAAAGCGGCTTCGCACACATAAGTTGAGCCAAACATAGTACACAGTTTCATGGCCAAACATTTTCAAAATTTGCCAAACACTAGTAATATTCTGAATTTATTGACGGTCCGCACAAAACTAGCTCACGGTCCGGATGCCGACCGCGGTCCGCTAATTGGTGACCCCTGCACTAGACCATACATGGATTTGACGCACAAGAGATAAATGTTTGACATATAAGTTCTAGGGTTCTTTCCATCTACTTTCATAATTATTCTTTCTTGCCTAAAAGCTCCTGAGTGGCGCCAGCTGACAGACATTTCCTTTGTCAAACTAGTACTAACTACGAAAATAAAATCCGTGCTAAAATCACCGTAAAAATTTGACACTATCTCCCAGACTATAAGAACCTCCACCATTTTTTTTAATATTATGCATGCATTCATAATTTTCTTGATATGAAGTGGATGTAAAAAACACAAAGTTAACTCGACAGGCTGTCTGTCAAATTCTTCATTTAATAAACTGTCAAAATACTTTCTCCAAAACAGAGAACAAAGAAAGCAAGAGATTTTAGTCAGATTAGATGTATCCGAGATGAAAATAATAAAATACTAATTCACGAAAAGGATGTCAAAAAGAGGTGGAGAAAGTATTTTGACAGTTTATTAAATAAAGAATTTGACAGACAGCCTGTGTAGTTAAAGTGATACAGTAGCGATCAACAGGTAGCCAAAACGCGTTCCAAGATTGCGGCTGTAATTTTGAATATTTTTTCGAGATATTTGGCACACGTATTCGTAATATAATAAAGAATGGCGGTACAGAGCCCAATTTGAAAAATATATTAATATGTGGAAATTACTCTGTAATTAAATACAATATTAAAAAAACGAGCCTGTACCGCCATTAAGAAGAACAAAAAAATACACTTTCTTCAAATAAACTTTTTTATCCGATGCCTAGATTTTGTGTCATTTTGGAACTACTAATGAAATAAAAAATTTTAGTTAAAAATTGCGAGCCAAAATGCTTCAGTTCCTCGACTAATAGGTATGTTTCTGATGAGAGAATGTAGAAATGAGAGATGAGAGAATGGGTAGAAGTGCAAACAAATTTAATGGTAATGCTTTTTTCATTTTTCACCGCAAATACTTTTTATACAATCACATTTTGCTGTAATAGTTAAAGTTACATGTAGGTAAGATGAATTCTAAAAAAAGGTAAGTCTGTAAATAAACATTACATTTCATTTTAACGTGCAGATCGGCAAATGGTCTTCGTAAATAGCTACAAATTTCCCAAATATCTATTGCCACTGTCGACAGTCAAATCTGCGATCGCGTCTCGCAATTTGGTTATCTATATGATCGGCTATGGGCTATCGAGTGGTGCTACTACCATCACGGCCTGGCCTTGCTTCGGCCAAAGATAATAGCAAAGCAGTGCTGAGTGTCGGCGAACGATGAAAGGGCCAATACCCTGCCGTAGGACACATTACAATGATAATGGTGGATGTTGACGTGGCGAGCGTGCCTCAGTGCCGCCCTCAAATTATACCAACTGGACATCTGGAGATACCATCGCGACCGCGACCCACCGAACACTTACTTTTCTTTCAACTCTTTCTTCACCGGTAACTTGCTTTGCTCCGAGCGCTATGCGTGACGAATTTTTTACAAGCATTTTACCTTTTTTTAGATTTATTACAGTAAAATATAAATTTCCTGCTCAATTTTTGCATATCGAAAAAAGTTTATCAGATCTCGTATTATTTCCTTAACGTTCCTTTATGTGTTATTCCAACAGATAACAGAAAATTTAAGTTTACTTAAATTAAAAACATTGGCCAAACCCAAGAAAAAATATCGAACAAAAATAGTAATTATCTCAGAATTGAATTAAAAACATTCCTATAAAACACAAACCAAATCCCAGTAGAAAGTTTAAAATGCATAAATGGTGAAACATTAGACATTATACTAAACTTGTTTAGCACAGTGTTCAAAACAGGACACATACCCAATAGTCTAGGCTTGAGCTATAAACATTTATACTTTAATTAACAATAATGATAAAACAACTCAAAAGGAACAATTTGAGCTTACGAAAATGTTCGTAAGTTTATTTTTGGCTAAGATGTCGATATTTTAATGACGCGCTATGAGGCGCAAGATTGACTCACAGTCAAGTAAGTATGTATTCTTCGACGCTTTACCGATCGTAACTCGGCTTCTACGCATGAAAATGAGCCAATATGTGATATCCATATAAAAATGGATCGAGTTCTTTTGCAGCATCATCATTGCATATAAAACGAGCATTTATGATGTGGCGGCATACACACAATTGACGGGCCTTGATGATGCTGCAAAAGAACTAGATCCACTTTATATGGATATCATATAGATAATTAGACTCTGAAGCCTCAAAAAGTTTTAGTTTTACTGCCTACAAGAACAGACTTGTACCACCATGTAACTGTTAAAATTTCGCTAAGAACTTATGCAGATGTAAAAAAGCTGATATTCCCTGTATATCTCTATGCATATTTTGCAGATGCATGAAAAAAATGATTGTAAAAATAGTATTAATAAATAATATCAACTTACTTTTTAGTTATACTTCTGAAATATTAGTTTCAGTATGTTTTTTTTTTCATTTAGTGCAAAAAATAGAAGACAATGTAAATAGAATGAAAGGTGATACGAGGTACAGTATGATGATGTAATTATAAGAATTATATGATAAAATTTTATTAGGATCTTCAAAAATGAAAAATGAAGATAACGTATGTATACATAGAAATTATAATTTCCATCGAGAAGTTACCGCGTGAACCTTTACGCGGTGAGCCGATCTTGCGCCTCATAGCTCGCGCCATTAAAATATCGACATCTTGGCCAAAAATAAACTTATGAACATTTTCGTAACCTCAAATTGTTCCTTTTGAGTTTTTCTATCATTATTGTTCATAAAGTATCAATGTTTAAAGCTCAAATTTGCTTGAAACCCTTATAAACAAATGAATGTACAATATTTTTAAGAAAATTGTAACTTCAAACGGGTATAACTTTAAAACAAATGAAGATCAAGTAATTTAACAAACTTTGTTTGGAAGCCTGTTAAATAAGCTTTAAAACGACACCTTCTAAGACCTATTTGCTTGCGTAGAAGCCGAGTTATGATCGATAAAGCTTCGAAAAATACTTATTTTGCAAATTGCAATTTGCATTGTGCACTAATTATACAATATCTTGAGTTCTGATTGTTAGATTTAAGTTTAATAAACGGTTTTTTCTTCGTTTTTTATTAAGGAACAAATTTTATTTGAAATATTTTTTTATCTCTTTTAGTTTATGAGCCAGAGCCTTATAAACAATTTATAATCAATTAAATTGTTTATAACAATTTTTTGACCACTCGGATCAAAATCCCCCCTCGAAATTCGTAATCAGCAGCCAAAAATCCATAAGAAACCGTTGAGTTTGTCCATCAGAATTGAATATGACACGGTGACCCCTCTGGCGCCTAGACTACAAACAATAATGGTTACTTTCCACCTTTTATGCTAACCCTACATAAACAATTAAAATTACAAACGGTGAAGACTGCAGTGAAAACAGTTGAGTCCATGGTTCTTTACCCGTAGGTCATTAATACCTACCTGGCGAGATAAAACACATACTTTTTATCTAGCATCATTATCTTTCACGCATGAAACAAAGATAAACCAGCTACCGCCTGTTATTAAGAAAAGACACATTCTATTTTTATAAACGCTCTAGACTCTAGACTCTAGCTAGACTATTAGTACATCGAAAAGAGATAGGTACAAAAAAGACGATTAGTGACGTTTTCAGATTTTAACTACAGTGGAACCCCGATAAGTCGGCCGCCGATAACCCGGAAGTCCGGCTAACCCGGATCGATTTTCATCAGATAAAATAAAAATGTTTTCACGTTGACTGAGTGTTTTTACCAAGAAATAAACAATAATGTATACAACTGTACGTAATTTAGATGTACTGGACATAAGTATTTCATTTTTTTGGCAATTATAATTAAGTTTATCTGTAAGAGTACCGTATTTGTATATTGATTAATTTTTCCCATATTCTCCGGCTAACCCGGATTTTCGATAACCCGGATCGGCCGCGGTCCCGATTAATCCGACATATCGAGGTTCCACTGTACCTACAATTTGTGACGTTTCTGATAGGTTTACTTGTGACTGTCTCCATGTTGGATTTTTGCTGTTTCTTGCCCTGATTTGCATTTAGAAGTTATTTATATTATAGGTCTGGATCCCGCGTATGAAAAAAAAGTTGATTAATAGCAAGCTGAAAATTTGTTAATAGCTTAAGGGTGTCTAGTCGGATAAACTTTGATATATGGGAACACTGAAACAGGGGCAGTTTTAATTGTGGAACAGGTTAAAAATTTGGAACGGTCAGACCACGAAAACGGCACATTTATTTTGTCCGACAGAACAGACTTAAACTCTCCAAACGGAGATTAAACTCTCATGCAAAAATCAGACTGCTATTTATCACCTGTCATAATTCCTGTCATTTGACATATTCTACATGTTCCACTCATTAAAACGCCCATTTGGTGAAAGAAATGACAAAAAGAAAAGCTACTTCAAATGTAGCTATAATTCTACACAAAAATTTTAAAGCAATTGATAACGTCAAATTTTATAATATAATCCGTGATCGGGGCAGTATCCACTTTCTGTCACGTGCTGTTGCTTGGAGTAAATTTCCGACTTATTTCGTATGCTTTAAATGATGACGCACGTGTGAAGAACCATAGACTCAACTGTACAGAACAATATAATTAATAATAAGTCAGTCATGTTCTCAAATTATTCTTCAAAATAATACGTGCTTGTACAAATAAAAAACTGGAAGAAGGAATAAATCATATTCAATTTGGGTTCAGAAACGGTCTAGGAACCAGATAGGCATTATTTGATTTTAAGGTGATAGCTCAAAGATGTATGGATATGAATGTAGGTGTACATGTTTGTTACGGAGATTTTAAAAAAGCATTTGACAAAGTAAGGCATGAAAAATGAGTCCAAATTTTACAAAAAAAAAAACATAGACATAATTGATTTACGAATACAGACGAACCCGCTTATTAGAATCTTCTTCTTAAAGTGCCTATACGTTCCGGATGTTGGCGATTATCATCGCTATCTTGACTTTGTTTACCGCAGCGCGGAACAGTTCAGTGGTAGTCGTGTTATACCACTTACGTAAATTTTGAAGCCAGGAAATGCGTATTCTTCCCGGTCCTCTTTTACCATTTACCTTCCCTTGGAGAATCAGTTGGAGAAGACCGTAACGTTCTTGATTTCTCATTATATGTCCTAGGTATTCGAATTTTTTTGTTTTTATGGTTATGAGAATTTCACACTCTTTCCCCATTCTACGCAGTACTTCCACATTGGTAATTCGGTCAACCGAGGATATACGTAAGATGCGCCTATAACACCACATTTCGAAAGCCTCGAGCCGATTCATAGTTGCAACAGTTAGTGTCCATGCTTCCATTCCGCAGAGCAGCACTGAGAATATGAAGCATTTCAACAGACGGTATTTTGTTTTTAATGCTATGTATCGACTGTTGAAAATGGGTCTCATTCTAACGTATGCTGCCTTCGCTTTTATTATTTGCTGTTTAATTTCTGTTGAGTGGTCCCATTGGCTATTTAAATTCGTACCCAGATATGTATATTGCTCAACTCTTTCGATATTCTGTTGGTTGATTGTCAGTTGAGCGTTTAGTATTGGTTTCTTACAAATTGTCATAAATTTGGTCTTCGTTATGTTAAGAGCTAGTCCGTATCTGTTGCTGACTTCTGTTATACAATTTGTTAATATCTGTAAATCATTGAGATTATCGGCAAAAACTATGATGTCATCTGAATATCTAATGTTATTCAACCATTCACCATTTATTAATACTCCTCTCGCACAACCGTCTAAAGGTTCCTTAAATACCCATTCAGAGTAAATATTGAATAGTAGGTAGTGGAGATAAAATACAGCCCTGTCGTACTCCTCGTTCTATTGCAATTTTATCAGCAATTTTATTCTATTTTGATTTTGGCCGTTTGATTGTAATAAATGTTTCTGATAATTCTTAGATCTTTGTTGTCAATTCCAATTTCTTGCATTAGAGTTATTAATTTGTCATGCTTATTGAAATAGAATTTCATTATTCATATTTTCGATTAAGGCAAAACTAACTTATACTTGAGAGACTGAGCTAGGCCAAACGTAGACTCGCATGGTTAGTGTGACTTTTATTCTTCTAGAATATCTCTCCAACTATCTGTGGTAGTTCTAACGTTACAAGATTTCAATAGAAGATCTTCCGCATTACCGCAAATGCACCGTGGTACATGCACAATGAATACGTTAATCACAATCTTCGAAAGAAGACTGCCAGTTAATCCCAAAAATACGAGAGACGACTGCAAAACCACCCCAATAGGCTAACGAAGAACCTTATGAAGCCCCAGGCAAACAGAAAGCTAAGCGCACTCCAAGCGACCCAGCAAGATGAATTTTCAAAAAAAAATATTTTAATATAAATATGTAGATATTTATTCTAAAGTCACAAGATTATTGTCACTGGCCTGTTTCCTGCAAGTAATTTCCTGTAATTTAATTAAATTGTAATCGTTACTACAGATTCTAAATAAATAGAATGTTAAAAAAATTGCCTTGCTACCGCTTCTTTTTTATGTCCATGAACCTAGCAGAGCAAGGTTAGCAGAATGGAATCAGACCAAGTGCATAATTAGGTGCTAATTAGGTGCTAATTAAGTACCCCAATCGCGAATTTAGTGCTCCTTTTTTTTTTAAAATTATGAAGTGTTTTGCCAGGTACATATGAACTCAGCAGAGCACAACCATAAAAAACATCAAATCGAAAAGTGACCAAGCATATAATTAAGTACTAATTAGGTGCTAATTTAGTACCCCAATCGCGAATTTAGTGCTCCTTTATTTTTTAAGTTATGACATGTTCTGCCAGGTACATATGAACTCAGCAGAGCACAACCATAAAAAACATCAAATCGAAAAGTGACCACTTATAATTAAGTACTAATTAGGTGCTAATTTAGTACCCCAATCGCGAATTTAGTGCTCCTTTTTTTTTAATTATGACGTGTTCTGCCAGATACATATGAACTCAGCAGAGCACAACCATAAAAAACATAAAATCGAAAAGTGACCAAGCTTATAATTAAGTACTAATTAGGTGCTAATTTAGTACCCCAATCGCGAAATTAGTGCTCCTTTTTTTTTAAATTATGACGTGTTCTGCCAGGTACATATGAACTCAGCAGAGCACAACCATAAAAAGCATCAAATCGAAAAGTGACCAAGCTTATAATTAAGTACTAATTAGGTGCTAATTTAGTACCCCAATCGCGAATTTAGTGCTCCTTTTTTTTAAATTATGACGTGTTCTGCCAAGTACATATGAGCTCAGCAGAGCACAACCATAAAAAACATCAAATCGAAAAGTGACCAAGCTTATAATTAAGTACTAATTAGGTGCTAATTTAGTACCCCAATCGTGAATTTAGTGCTTCTTTTTTTTAAATTATGACGCGTTCTGCCAGGTACATAATATGTACTCATCAGAGTACAACTTTAATAAACGTCAAATCGAAAAATGACCAAGCTTATAAGTAAGTACTAATTAGGTGCTAATTTAGTACCCCAATCGCGAATTAAATGCTCCATTTTTTCTTTCCTTTAAGCCATGTTCTGCCGGGTACATATGAAGTCATTAGAGTACTACCTCAAAAAATCAAAAAAGTCCAAACATACCTATCTTAAATTTAGGTGCTAATTAGGTGCTAATTAAGTGCCCTAATAACGAATTTCATGCTCAGTTTTTTTTCCAAATTTTGGCGCGTACTGCATTCAAGTTTATGCGAGGTCAGTACAAAGTCAAGCCGTTGAAAAAATCATCAATACAGTTGCTGGCCTATCTCACATTTGAGTGCTAATTAGGTGGAGTAGACATAATGTAGTGTATCTCGATAACCGCACTACAAAACTGTACATATGACGGTATAAAAGCAAGAAATAAAAGGAGCTCTAAATTCACGTTTGGGGTACTAAATTAGCACCTAGTTAGTGCTTAATTATAAGCTTGGTCACTTTTCGATTTGATGTTTTTTATGGTTGTGCTCTGCTGAGTTCATATGTACCTGGCAGAACATGTCATAACTTAAAAAATAAAGGAGCACTAAATTCGCGATTGTGGTACTAAATTAGCACCTAATTAGTACTTAATTATAAGCTTGGTCACTTTTCGATTTGATGTTTTTTATGGTTGTGCTCTGCTGAGTTCATATGTACCTGGCAGAACACGTCATAATTAAAAAAAAAGGAGCACTAAATTCGCGATTGGGGTACTAAATTAGCACCTAATTAGTACTTAATTATAAGCTTGGTCACTTTTCAATTTGATGTTTTTTATGGTTGTGATCTGCTGAGTTCATATGTACCTGGCAGAACACGTCATAATTAAAAAAAAAGGAGCACTAAATTCACGTTTGGGGTACTAAATTAGCACCTAATTAGTACTTAATTATAAGCTTGGTCACTTTTCGATTTGATGTTTTTTATGGTTGTGCTCTGCTGAGTTCATATGTACCTGGCAGAACACGTCATAATTTTTAAAAAAAAGGAGCACTAAATTCGCGATTGGGGTACTAAATTAGCACCTAATTAGAACCTAATTATGCACTTGGTCTGATTCCATTCTGCTAACCTTGCTCTGCTAGGTTCATGGACATTTCTTTTTTCAATTTTTTGTTGGTGGCAATGCCGGAAAGACAAAACCGACCCTGGAAGTAAGATGAGGGCACAGGTGTTAATGGCTCTTATGAACAATAACTGTATACATTAAATTATAGACATTGAGCTCAGCCTTCATTACATGAGGACTCGGATGTGCCCGTGAAATATGATATTAGCTATTAGCTATTGTGATAAGCTCTTTTTATTATTTCAAACTGTCCTAGGAGTACCTAATAATTGATTTCGTTCTACATATTTTAATACCCAACGTAACAGTTGTATCTCGAGACCGGTTAGGTTCCTGTTTAAATATTACATAATAATTCCTGTCATTAGACTGGAACCTCGATAAGTCGGATTAATCGGGACGGTGGCCGATCCGGGTTATCGAAAATCCGAGGTAGCCGGAGAATATGGTAAAAATTAATAAAATACATATAAATGATAAACAAATACACATTATAATTATTGCAAAAATATGAAATACATGTGCACAGTAGGTATTCTTTTTCTCATGATCATCTTTCAGTGCGTCACAGTTTTTCGATTTCTTTCTAACGCATTAAATTGTATGTGACAGAAAAAAAGGCACGTCCCTGAATACTTTGGTAATTATTCTAGTTCGGTGATTATTCTAGTTGTCGATAGATGGCGCCATAATCAAAAAAGAATTATTTATTAAATAAAATAATAATATTATCAATATAATCTGTACAATTTATAAGACTATACAAATGAAAGAAAATACCATTTTATAAATGCAATAGACACAATTGATTTGGTTTTATTCCAAATTGAAAATAAAATTTGACAACTGTCAGATTTAACTAAAATGTCACGTTATAGCCACTTTACACGATGCAAGTAATTGCGAAATTTATTGCACAAGTTCTTGCAGCAAGAACTTCTGCAATAAGTTGCAACTAGCTTTCTGCAATAAAGTGATTACACGGTGCAAGTAATTGCATAAACTGACATAAAATGGACAGAAACTTTGACATACCATAAATTTTAGGTTATGTTGTTTTTATAAATTAAAAATGTAATTTTTTGAGTAGAGTTATCAGATATATTAAATTAAAAATGTTAGATTATAATTTGAGAAAATTATAATATGTATTATGTATAACAAAATCAATTAATACCTAATGCAAGTATACCTATAATACATTATTCATTTACAAAAGGAAACAAGTTGTTAAATACAAAAGAAATAGAAAATAGTTTCTTTAATCCCTATGTTGCATAATTAAAGTTATCCACCAGAATAATGTTATCTGTGAAGCGTGAAATTGGTAAAAAGTTCCTCTAGTTTTGTCAAAAATTGTTTAGTTTGAAATTTACAGTGACAGAATGTCAAAACAAACAGTGTAGCCTTAAAAGTTACTAAAAATATAACCAAATTGCAGAAAAAATTGCATGAAAAATAGGACATGTTCTATTTAGCTGCAACTACTTGCAGCAAGAAATTGCTGCAAGAAGTTGCAGCTTTTCTGTGCAATTCACGTATGACACGATGCAATTTCTATTGCTGCAAGAAATTGTGCAATAAATTTCGCAATTACTTGCATCGTGTAAAGTGGCTATTAGAATAAATGTCATAAATGTGTTTTATCACGGACTTACCTTTTTTTCTATAATTTGTGACGCACTGAAAAATGTTCATGAAAAGGAGAATACATCTAAATTACGTACAGTTATATAGGTACAGTATTTTTTATTTCTTGGTAAAAAAGCAGTCAAAGTGAAGAAATGTTTGTTTTGTCTGACGAAAATCAGTCCGGCCTAGCCGGACTTCCGGGTTATCGGAGGCCGACTTATCGGGATTTCACTGTATGACGTTCCAAATTTTTAACCTGTCCCAAAATTAAAACTTCCCCTGTTCCAGTGTTCCCATACATCAAAGTGTGTCCGACTAGACACCGTTAAGCTATTAACAAATTTTCAGCTTGCTATTAATCAACTTTTTTTGATACGAGGGATCCAGGCCTTAAAGCTAGAAATTGAAAATTTAATGGTTATTGTTTAAAAAATTAAAAAACTGAAGTTCTTTCTTACAAAATTTTCGACCCAGTAAACAAAACAATCCTTCCACCAACCAATACATCCTTCATCTTCCGCCTAGAAAAACTTTATCTCCTGTCAATGAGAGCAAAAATAGGATTTTTCTTCAGATTTCCATTCTAATACACCGATTTGAATAAAATTTTGAAAATAGGCTCTACCTATCTGCTAGTTTAAAGTCTGCCCTATGCAGGTATACGTTTATAATTTTTTAGGCGTAAAAACTACCCCTGATTGCCAAAATTAAATAAACCTAGTTGTAACGTAAATTAAATTACTTTTTTGGCTTTAATAGCGTTTGATAAAGTTCAATAAAAGTTTTTTATACTTTAAGACATTGTTAGTTGGCTGAATAATTTAATCCTTATAAACCAACCCATTTGATGATAAAATGTGTAAAAAAGTAATTTATTAATAGTTTTATATAATTTAATATCTAATTAAAATCAATTTCTATTGTCAATATTTTTTTGTTTTTTCAACTTATCTTTCAACCCTTACAAACCCCTATCTTTATAAAATATAAAATACATTTGAACATATTTTATTTATTTATCTCTTTATATGACATTAATACATGTACAATTATTGAAAATATCTGTTTGTAATTTTACATCCCTTGAATCTACCCCCACTATCCATCTTTTTCAAAAACCACATTTTAAACCAGTCCAACTTTTTTAGCATAGAAATAACACTAAAATAAAAGGTATTGAGAAGGAAAACGATGTGTTTAAATTCTGGTGGATGCGAGGTTAAAAAATATACTGCTCATTTTTCCTTGAAATATACTATTGTGGATCAATCTATCAATCAAAGATAGAATAATTTTTTTTTTTTTTAATATAACGCGGGCACATAAAATTGATCCACCCTGTACATTGATTTGTAACTATTTATTATAAGTAGTTTTTAAGAAGTGATTTATCGTTAGTAAGTTTTTTCCCTGAAAAATAAAACATTAGGAAAGAAAGTGATATGAATAGACCATAATTGTTCAGGGTATTTGGAGATTATAACGGTGTTTTGTTATGCATGCCACAGTAATTAGTTCTTAGGAAATTGAGGTAAAGAAAGTTTGGAATTTTAAATATGTTTGTTTAATGATAGGAATATTTAGATAATTATAATTTCCGAAAAGTCATAAGTTGAGTAGGAATATTTTTGAAAGAATGACTGTTTTGTTTTCAAATGTAAAGAGAGGAAGGTGGGGAGATAAATGTTTCTGATTCGCTAGGTACTTTGGAATGGGGAAAGTTTTGTTTTGAATGTTGAGATAGTTTTGGAAGGAGGAACTCATTATGTTATTGGCATCGCTGAAGAGCAGTCAACGTTTTCGTGGATAGTTAAATAGCAAGTACCAGTGGGTGTTTTGATAGTGGAGAATAGAGCTGAAAAGTGGAACGAGAGACAGATCAAATTGAGACGAAATACCTCTTTGATTCTGTATTATTGTGAGAAGGAGAGGAGAGAAATTTTGGAGTTTGTGTTTTGTTGGAGAATTGGTGCTGGTATGCTGGTAGATTTGAAGTTGGAGAACGGAGAGGACTTTGATGGGTAGCCTAACATAGTCAACGAGGGAGAGCTGTTTTGGGTCAAGAGAAGACATCAGAGTGAGTGAAGCAAAAGGTCAGTCAATTTATGTGAAAGATATTTTTATGTTCGGAAACTAAAATTTTGAGTAAAACCATATGAATTAAGATTCCAATATTTCAAAAAGTAAATAGGAAGTATAGGCAATGTGCGAATACCTAAATTTGTTTGTTTAGCTTGTTTCATCAAAGTCATCGGGAACAAACCGATAAATTGTTTTTTTTTTTTTAACTAGAATAAATTTAAGTGGTACAAATTTCATTCGGACAGCTGTGTCCACAGGTTTTAAATTTGATCAATTTTTAGAGTATTGATTTTGATAATAAAATTCTGTATGCTTATTTTATATTTCTATTTAATTCCTTTTCCTAATATTTTTTCCCGATTAGAACCGCAACTAAGAGATACTGAAACCACGAGAGAAGATAAGTATAACATAAGATAATTTAGATATTTTTTTGTATTATAAAAAAGGCTCCCTGAGATTTTTTATTAATTTTTTTGTATGATTTGCGACAATTGGATAAGTGATTAAATAATTAATTGGAGTAATCAAATAAAGATTAAGTGATATTAAAGTAATAAAAAGTAGATCATAACAATACATACGAGTGATCAATCTTATTTGCAACTTATCTTAGTTAGTTTAAATGCAATCGACATTTAACAGTGTTACTCATTTTAAAGGCATATTCAAGCACCACAAAAAACGTTATAGGTAGTTATCCCTAAAATCGATAATTTTCGTTGATGTCATGTTAATGCATCGATTCGAACACTCACACAAAAAAAAAGAATGTGTGTGTACTTTGTACGCACGTAAGAAGATATTCTTCTATTATATAATAGGTAATTTAAACGAAGTAAATATACTTAAAAGGTTATTTGTACTTATTTTATTTAAAAATCAAACTAACTTTCTTATCTACCACTTTCAAAAAAGAAGAATATCTTCAAAAATTATATAATAATATACTTACAATCATAAAATCTATAAAAAAAAATTAAAAAATAATAACTTGCTTGGGGCTTGAACCCACTTCACGTCTACCGCGCCGTACGAAAGTTGACGCCATTTCAAACTGCACCAAACTCTCGTATACGTCATGTGGAAATATACACAAACTAAACGTTTACACCATAAATTTATATGAATTTAATAAAATTATTAGTTTGATTTTTGTCGAAATAAAATACAACAAAATATAGAGTAAGAAAACGATATATGAGATGAAGATTTGTAGAAAGTTTGTTCGTAATCAGATTATGTAAATTAAAGCATTGCCTACTAATAGGTAACTACATTATTTTGTTTACATTTTCCAAATAGATAGGTATTGAAACTATTAGGTATTTTCAACTGAAACATTTAGAATTACGTACCTGCGGCTTTTCAAAACTATTTAAAAAGTCACTATAATTATAAATTTGATTTCATTTCTGTCCACACATCAATAACAACTAATATTATACAATATTTTTGTTTACCGATAACCTCCATATTGAACAATTATTGACAGATCATTTCAAAATTTCAACACCCAATCAGAGCCTGTATACAGGGCCTATTTTACCACTAGGCCCATGAGGCACCTGCCTCGGGCCCGCATTTTAATGGGGCCCTGGAAGATCACCAAAAAAATGGGGCTCGAAAAGTTGAAAATGGCGGAGATACTAAGCAAAAACGGTTCTCCTTTAAAATCAAATGGCGGCTAACGCAATGGCGGAATTCGCGATTTTAAATTTACACTACTATTGACCCCCCTTAAAGATTAGAAAAATAAAATTCAGGGAATGTATGGTTATGCATGGTATTCATCTAACCCGACTGGACTAAAAAGAAAATGGAAACTTTTTAAGTCGCTTAGAGTATTTAAGCGGATTTGACTCATTTTTAGCTTGTCACTTACAAACAGTGGTGGATCTAGATATTCACCTTTGGTGGGGAAATTTGCTTTAGGGGACAATGGTTTAATCAAATATATAGGAAACTTAAGAGAAAAATTTTCAGAAATTAAAAATTAAGCTAAAAAATTATCGCCGATAAACGGTTTATATAGGGATGAGCTTTCTTCTTCTTTAGGTTCCGTGTCCATATGCAGACGTTGGCCGTCATCATATTAACAAGTTCCTGAAACTTTTCTCTACCGGCTGCTGCGCGAAATAATTCTTCTTCCGTGGAACCACACCATCATTTTCTAATATTACGCAACCATGAAAGTTTTTTTCGACCAATCCATCTCTTTCCCTCCAGTGTTCCTGGGCTTCCAGTCCTCTAATTATATGGCTGAAGTATTCTAGTTTTCTTCTCTTCATGGTGTTTATGAGCATACGTTTTGAATTCATCATTTGGAGAACATCTTCATTCAAACCCACGATATCTTTAGGACTCTTCGATAGCACCATAATTCGAATGAGATGAGCTTTACAAAGGTCGAAAAAGTAAACAATTTTTCGATGAAAATTCGAGTGTTGCCGAAACCATTTTTTTAAAGACTTAAAATTTTTTAAATAAATATTACCTATTTGTGATTCTATCTATACGCAACTATATATACGAAGGGATGCTAATAATTCTGTAAACGATATTTTTAACCTATTGTCACATAATAGTGAAACAGTAGACTTGAAAACTATATATTACCGAATAGATATTATTATGAGAACGATATCGATGTTGATGATTTAGTGGAAGAAGTGGCACATCTTAAAGGACTTTGTAGCACATCTAATGTTTAATTGTTTAAGTGTAAATTTTATATATTGTTAATAAAAAATTAAATTTCTGGTGCAGCTATATTTCTATAAAATAATTAACACATTTAAAAAAAGTTATGATTATTGAATTACATATTTTATTTAAGGAATTTATGGGCCCGAAAATTGTGTAGTGCCTCGGGCCTGATTTGAAGTAAAATAGGCTCTGCCTGTATAACCACTAATACCATACTGTCGGTGTGCGCATGCGCGCGGATCAATCAAATTTTACCCTCAATCGATTCGCCGCTAAAGAAGAATATCTTCAAAAAATCTCCTTTCACCTACCATATTTCACTTTGTATTACAACTAGAAGATCCCTGAAAAAACAAATCTTTTTATTTTTTCATAATTTACTTTTTAAATGATTTAATTATAATACAAATATGTCTAATTAAAGACAGCTTAGCTTATATTTACTTAGGTTGATGAGAGAGAGGTAGAGATGATCCACTTTCCCCATACGTCAGTTTCGGTAGCTCCACGAGAATTTTCAGATTTATTGTTTACATCTGGGACTTTATTTAATTTATTTAATAGATGTCGCAATTTAGAATTAGAAGATTAAGAATTAGAATTAGAAATAATTAGTTTCTAAAAAATTAGGATCGGGGGAGGCTTCCTTCTATTTAATGCCTCCCCCCCGGGTGTTTGGTGGTACACACAAAAATCTTGATGGTACGCCAAAATATTCAAAATATTTCAAGTGCTACGCAGTTTCTAGAAGGTTGGGAACCCCTGCCCTAGGGCATTATATCGTACTTAATTGACTTCGAAATCATGTTATTATTTGTCAAATAATATACCAGTCGGACATTAATATATATTTATTTAATTGCATATTGGACCTTTAAAACTACGATTTCAGAAACGCCATATTTTTTTTATCGAAACTGACAGTTTTTATTAAAAAAAAAAATAATAAAACAAAAACGGTAAATATAAAACCTAATAGTAAACGACATCCCACTGCAAAATCACTACGTTAATAAATAACGTAGTTAATTAAACTCGCATTTTTATGTAAATTTAAGAATAGGAGAATACATTGATAACAGGTTTCCAGTAAAAAGACTGGCCGTAATTAGTTTTTATCTACGACTAATACATAATATATGTATTATACTTGTGGTGTTTGCAATATAATGCCATATAATAGAGCCCAAATTTGAAGACAGATGAGCAAAACGACTATTTTTGATTCCTTTTTGTAAATTTTAAAATTATTTAGTGTTGTTTTATAATCAAAATTTAACCCTCATGCACAAGTTGTACATACAACTTCAGAGAGGAACCGAGTTTATTTTATATGTACAATTTATTTGCTACAAATAAACTCCATTATTATATTATTATATTATTATAATAATCCTTTAGGGATTAATAATGCGGGATTAATAGCTATTAATCCCTCTGGCACAACAATCACAAAATTCACCACGGAAACAAAATAATCAACCTCAAAAAGTGTCACTGTCAAACGAATAGTATATTTGACAGTTTGTGTTGAGATGGACGAAAATGAAGAATCTTTTAATTGTACACCACCAGATATTGTAGAACTAGCTACAGCAACAGCATCTACCTTAATACCTGAAACATCGAAATCCATTTATAATAAAACGTACGCAACCTTCAACGAATGGCGTGTTCGAAACAACGCGAAATCATTTTCCGAAAATGTTCTGCTGGCCTATTTCGCTGAATTAAGTGCAAAATATAAACCGTCTTCATTATGGTCATTCTATTCAATGATTAAATCTATGTTGAGAATAAACCATGGCGTTGATCTGGAAAAATACGGCAAACTAAGAGCGTTTCTAAAGAGAAAATCGGAAGGATTTCAAGCAAAAAAGTCTTCCACTCTAACCCCAGAGCAAATTAGGAAATTTATTGACAAAGATCCTGATGAAATTTATCTTTTACATAAGGTAAATATACATATTAATTGTACTATTACTAATTTTAATGTTTTTAACAAATAAAGTTGTTCATTAAAAATCTTAAATTAATTAATTTGTCGTAGATAAAGTAGAGTATACTACTCGCAATAATGGCTCTCATTCCCTCGGAATGTTACTCCCTCGCCGCTAACGCGGCTCGGTTCGTAAATATTCCTCGGGAATAATAGCTATCATTATTGACTCGTGGTATAATCTACTATAATTAAATTAATAGTAATTCATTTAAAAAAAAATTCGTTCATGACGTAGATTCATGTTTTTTATATCAAATTAAAGCATTTTTTTCTAATACGATGGTATTAGACGAGCGACAGCAAACCTAAAATGACGATATACCGACCACGAAAATCAACTTTAAGCTGAATGACCAATTTTGGTCATTCTTTATGTCTTCGAGGTCGCTGAATCCGAGTACGAAGTTTATTTTTATGTACAATTGGTGAAACATGTTCAAAAATCAAATTTTATGCCAAAATATGAAAAATCAATTTAGATGATTTTTCAACTTTAACTCGCTGTATCTTTGGTCGATGTAAATATTTTCTGTTGAAAATTTTACTGTAATTTTTCTTTAAAGTATTTAGATAACAATGAGATTTGTCCCACATGTTTAAAGAAATCAAAAGACTAGTTGTAGTCCAGGGCTCATCTGTTTTGAGATGAACGTTGAGAGGTGACTCAAATTTTTTTGCAGAAATTGCTTAAAAATAACTCAAATAATAATATTTGAGTTATCCTCCCACTCAAAATGGTACGGAACATTGTTTAAATAATCAAAATGTCAAAATATGAAGGAAAAATTCGATTTTTTTATTGATTTTTTGAATATAACTTTAAAACTGTTCATTTCTGAGAAAAGTTGTACTGACATAAAAGTTGCGTAATTAAATTTACTATAATATAGAATTGGTTAAAAATTAAAAAAAAAGTCACACTTGTTGCAAAATAGCAATAATAGCGAAAAAACTATACAAAAACAAGTATTCGCATTTTACGTTTTTCAACCATTTGTGCTACACTTAGGACCTTCATATTTTACTCAGAAAAACTTTATGATACAGTAAAACAACACTGTAAATTTCATTAAAATCGGTTCCATAGATTTTGCAAAAGAAATTTTGCAATCCAGCTTTCGCAAAAAAAATTCATTTTTTAAAAATGTTGCAGGACTGAAAATAAAGCAGATAGTAAGTTGAATTTTTTTTTGCTTATAGAAGTGTACTGTACCTTTCATTTTCAATTTGCAAAATTAAAATCGAATAATTACCACGGAAATTTTTAAATAAACATTAATTTTTGGTGCTGCGTGCAGGACAGCGGTGTTCGATTCACACAAGTTGATTTCCATCAAAATTTCTTCTAATCTTTATTTAATATATTATTTTCTTACTCTATATTTTGTTGTATTTTAATATTTTAATTCCACAAAAATCAAACTAATTTTATTATTGTTTGTGAAATATTGTTTAAACAATTGCATATGTTTAAAAATAATAAACTTTTATTCTCTAAGTTAAAATATATAAACAAAGAAAGTTTTTGCTAAAAAAGGTGTTATTTCAAAGGATAGAGTATGTGTTTTTATTTTGCAATAAACAAATTTATTTATTTATATCGAAATGTAATAAAAATTAAAATATATCAATCATTATCAAAGGTCATTGAAATGCCCAATCAGAGCAAACTATCCGCTGTCCTGCGCGTAGCACCAATAATTAATGTTTATTTAAAAAAATTCCTGACGCCGTAGCAGTTAATCGATTTTAATTTTGCAAATTGCAAATAAAAGGTACAGTACACTTCTATAAGCAAAAAAAATTTCAACTTGCTATCTGCTTTATTTTCAGTCCTGTAATAATAAAAAAAAACGAATTTTTTTTGCGAAAGCCGGATTGCAAAATTTATTTTGCAAAATCTATTGAACCGATCTTAATGAAATTTACAGTATTGTTTTACTGTATCATAGAGTTTTTCTGGGTGAAATATGAAGGTCCTAGGTGTAGCATAAATGGTTGAAAAACGTAAAATGTGAATACTTGTGTTTGTATAGTTTTTTCGCAATTATTGCTATTTTACTTGTTTTTTGTAGTTTTTTCGCAATTATTGCTATTTTGCAACAAGGGTGACTATTTTTGAAATTTTTAACCAATTCTATATTGTAGGAAATTTAATTGTGCAACTTTTATGTCCGTACAACTTTTCTCGGAAATGAATACTTTTAAAGTTATAATCAAACAAGAATGTGTGTGTACTTTGTACGCACGTAAGAAGTTATACTTCTACTACATATTATGTGATTTTTAAGACTATACCAAAAATTTAAAAAAATAAAGGAATAAAACGCACACAAACATTGAAAAATGCCACAAAGAAAAAATGATTTCTGGACGATAATAATTGTTGGCAAAAATTTTAAATACGCATTTGCTGAAAGAAAAAATTATATAACAAATATACTTACAATCATAATATGCATAAAAAAATAAAACTTGCATCGGGAATTGAACCCTTGAATTTCGTGCCGCTTTGACTCGTAATCGAAGCGTAGACTCACTCGTCCAATCGCACATTATTTATCATGTGGAAAAATACGGTAACTGAACGTTTTACTGTTTGACAGTTGTTTTGAAAATTATGTAGTTTAAATTTTGTGGAAGAAAATATAAAAATATAACAAAACAGTAAGAAAACAATATGTTAGATGAAGATTGGTAGAACTTTTGTTGGTAATCAAATTAAGTATGTAAATCAAAGCATTACATACCTACTAGATAAATAAATCTACGCCAAAAAATTATAATTTAAAAATAAAAATCGAACCTAATTTGGGATTTCTCTCTAAAATCCGCATTCTTGAGAAAATAAATGTATGTATTTCAACCTAATCCAAATGTATAATTACAATATGATTATAATAAAAACTAGGTACTTACCAAATTAGAATGAGTTTTCCTTGTCCAAAAGTCCAAAAATATAGGTATATGAAAACTATTTAAAAAGGCAGTATAACTATTAACTAACTTTTGTTTGTTGTTTCTTTTCACACAAATTTTAAAACGCAACAACCATAAATAATCTAACTACAGCTGTGCCACAGCCGCCATATTGAATAATTTTTGACATGTCATTTGAACATCCAATCAGAACAAAGTTATAATGCGCATGCGCCCGGTCGCTAGGTTTTCCCATATAAAAATTTACCCTCTATCGCCGGTAAAGAAGTATAACTTCAAAAACGAAGAGAAAAATCGAATTTTTCCTTCATTTTTTGATATTTTGATTATTTAAATAATGTTCCGGACCTTCTTGACAGGGAGGATAACTCAAATATTATTACTTGAGTTATTTTCAAGCAATTTCTGCAAATTAATTTGAGTCACCTCTCAACGTCCAAATGTACTAATATTTTTACAGATCCGCCCTGGTCTATTGTTAATTTTTAAACATTTAGTCGTCAGATTTTGTTAGTTTAACAAAGTTTAAAAAGTTCAACAAAGAATTAAAATATACATGAAGAAGTTTTCTGGAAAATTTCAAGGCAAAATATGTAATATGACAAAAGTTATGTAACTTTAGAGATCGGCATAGGCCGCGCTCAAGGCGAGCAACACACTCGGTAACGCGGCAAATGGAAACTCTTTCGCGGCAAAAATGTTTTTTGGAGCATTGAACTCCAAATTGATTTTTTTGGAGTATTGGAGTATTTTAAGTATTGTTTGGAGAATTTTCGGAAAATCCAGTAGAACCGTAAAGATATTAACCTTCGGAGTACGAAGACTGGGTCAAGCGTGACCCGAAATTCACTTATGTCGTAATATTTTATATAATAATTTTTTTACAAATTCGATTGATCGTAAGTTCTCCTTATTTGTTTCAATCTATTTTTTCGTATATAATTCGTGAACATGCAAATTACAGTTTTTCCTCTACGTAACATCTATGATGCCGGGTCATTCCTGACCCGGTCTTCGGATTTCGAAGAATATTTTCGATATGTTTGTAGGTACACGTAAATCGCAGCTGTCTCTGTTTAAGAGTATACGTATTCAAATATATCTGTACCATCCGTGAATAAGTGGATAAGTCAAATCTTAAATTTTTTATTCTCCAAAACTAATAAAATGTTTAAAATGTCCATACCGAAATATTTGCATTTTTGAGTTATCTACTTATTCACAGATGGTACAGACCGTGAATAAGTGGATAAGTCAAATCTTAAATTTTTATTCTTCAAACCTAATAAAATGTTTAAAATGGCCATACCGAAAAATTGCATTTTTGAGTTATCGACTTATTCACAGATGGTACAGATATGGCCGGAGCGAATTTACCTATGCCCGTTTTCTGTAAGGTATTAAAATCTGGACGCCGGAGCGAACTAGTATATGCCCATGGGGAACCATCTTAAAAAATTGAAATACAATAATTTAGGATTATAATTGTTATGTTTGTTTGTTTTTTGTTAAATTAAAGATACTGTTTAATAATACTGACTATTTAAAACATCCGTATAAATAAAATGAGAATGGGTCACGCTTGACCCACCATCGTAATCTAAGTAAGTCAAATAATCTCCGTACTCCGAAGGTTAATTATCGAGTTCAGAACTCAAAAAAGCGAGGGTACCACCCTCTATAATTTGGTCCCTATAAAAAATCTAAAATATGCAAAACACGTCAAATTTATTTGTGAGTAAGGCATATTATTAATATTTGTAGACCAGTTTTTAACTAAATTACATCAACCCTCTAGCAGGGGCGGACTTTTCTTCTTCTTCTTTAGCCCATTTCTATCTAACTTTGGACATAGGCCTTCCCCAAATCTTTCCATTTCCAAATAAAGTAAAGAAACACAGACGTACTCACAATCATTTTATTAACTTCGACGACCGGTTTCGATCTCTACAATATACAGATCATCTTCAGGTCGGCGTTACAAGTGATTAAATGCTACAATTAAAGAAAGCCAGAGTTAGAACATTGTCTGATTGTATCAAAATGCTGATAGAAAGCCAAAACTTTGAAAGGTATGTAAATGTTGACATTTCAGAACAACAAACAAATACATACGTATGCATACACATGAGCAAACAGGTACTCATAAGCACGCACACGCACACAGATGCCTGCGGTTTTTGACTATTTGTTAAATTACATTAAACTTTAAAAATTTAAAATTTTAAAATTTTTTGAATTTTGATCTACTTACATGCCGTTACAAGGGATGAGTTGTAAGTTCATCAATAACATGTTTAAACGTCCAGATTATGCTAGTAGGATAGCTAGGTGAGGGACTGGGTAGGCGGACATGCTTCGTAGGTCAAAACACAGTGAATTGGAATGGATCCTGAAGGCAAATGTGTTATGTGAAACAGAGATAGATGTATTAGCTATGAGAAAGACAACGTTTGGATGGAAAAGTTCGTTAATGCAGCTAAAGTGCTGATTGACTCTGTGTATGCACTTAACGATTGTAAAGGTCTTTGCTCTTAGATGTTTTTATCTATGGGCAAAGGTCGAAGTAAGGAAAAAGACAAATAGGAATCAGTTGTAAGATTTAATTGTTCCCAGTCGAAGGATTGAGGGATGTCAGTTCGTTTGTATCAATGTAGGTGCCTAATACTAGATTTAAATGTAGAGAAATATAGGAAAATTAATTAATTTGATACAGAAAGGTCAAGTTAAAATATTGGTTAAAACTGAAGAATTTTAAAGGTACTCTGAGAAAGGGGTGGGGGTTTGTTTAAGCTATTGTATGATGGTGTATATTCAAAAAATAATGAATTAATAATTACAGGGTGTAGGCACTTACATTGAGAAATTTAAAATAAATAAATACATTAACATAATACAAGACACAAAAACATATAGGATTTATCACAACTACACAGACAAGGCATACAAATGGTTTACAATTTGGTAAGGAGTAGCACTACATTTGTTGAATTCACTTTCCATTTCCGTCTGTGCTTGGCTGCGCTTTTCCAGTAAGTTCCTGCAGCTTTTACAATATCGTCCTTCTATCGCATCTGAGGTCTTCCTCTTCCTCTTCTTCCTATCCACGGTCTCCAGTTTTGTATTTCAACATTTCATCTTATAGCAAGGGCGGACACAACCCCCAAAATCTTTAATGGAAAGGGAGTTGAATGATACCTCATTTTAAAGGTCGTTCAAAAACGTTTTAAAAATACTACATACATTATATTTCTTTTTAGTACTTTTGGAACTCAATGGTATTAAATATCGAAGAACTTCAAAATTTTTTTGGGTGTACTGAACTCCAAACTGATTTTTTTTGGCTATTTTGAGTATTTTTGAAAAAATTAGATAAAACCGTAAAAAGTATCGAGTTCAGAACTCCAAAAATTATTTTGTATTATTAAATCCAAGATTATTCCAAAATTACTGAAAAGAAATGTAATGTATGTGGTATTTTTGAAAGGATAGGTTAATGACCTTTAATATGAGGTATCATTCAACCCTTTAACCTTTCCATTAAAGATTTTGGGGGTTAAGTCCGCCCCCGCTAGAGGGTTGATGTTATTTAGTTAAAAACTGGTCTACAAAATGTCTCCCTCATAAATAAATTTGACGAGTTTTTGCATATGTTTAGATTCTCTAAAGGACCAAATTATAGAGGGTGATACCTTTTCAAATAGACGCTTAATGATTTCGAATAATCGATTTAATGATATTAAATATCCAAGAACTTCAAAATTTTTTTGGGAGTATTGCACTTCAAACTGATCTTTTTTTGGACTATTTTGAGTATTTTTGGAAAAATTAGATAAAACCGTAAAAAGTATCGAGTTCAGAACTCCAAAAATTATTTGGTATTATTGAATCCAAGATTTTTCCAAAATTATTGAAAAGAAATATAATATATGTAGTATTTTTGAAAAGATAGTTTAATGACCTTTAAAATGAGGTACCACTGAACCCTTTAACCTTTCCATTAAAGATTTTGGGGGTTAAGTCCGCCCCCGCTAGAGAGTTGTTTTTAACTAAATTATAATTTAGTTAAAAACTGGTCTACAAAATGTCTCCCTCATAAATAAATTTGACGAGGTTTTGCACATGTTTAGATTTTCTAAAGGGACCAATTTATAGAGGGTGATACCTTTTCAAATTGACGCACTGTATATTAGTGCTTTGCAGAATTGCAGAATTCTTCTAGTCAAATCGTCTTGACTGTTATATAAGTCTTGTTTATTTATAGAGACTGTTAGAATATAAATACGGCTATAACTGATTACTGTTTACAGGAAATAACATATGCATATTGTGCATAGGTATTAACGGTTTGAATATGTGATTTATGTCTATATTAACAACGGATATAGCGGTTGGGCTGGATTCTACTCTGGTTACAAGTTCGTTCATGGTGAACTGACTCTCCCGTAAATTACTATGTATATTAATTCCCAGATAATTCACTAACAATCGGGTATTCTGGAATATTTAGCTGACAGGTATCAATGCTATTATTATTTTATAAGCCTATTATATTACTTTAATTTTTCTCGTGATTATACATTAAAAAGCCCCAAGATAGGTTTTGATTATCTATGTCCCTATTCTAAAGCAAAGGTTGAAATTACAAAAGAAGTTCAAGTGAAATCGGTCTTAAGATGAGTGTTTGTCACTTGGCCCGGATTTTTAATCCTCAATCAAGGATTTTGAAATTATAGATAATTTTAGAAAATGATTATTTATTAAGGTTCTGATTTTGTTTTCTTGTGGTATGTACGTCTAAGTTAAATGTTATGTTTATATGGGATTAGCTATAGTTTGGTTATGAAAATTACATGTTTACCTAAAAAATGTTTGCCGTTTCGATTTCCACTCTGGAAATCGTTTTCAAAAGATTAACGAGAAAATAATTTGGTTCAAAAATGTTTGTATAATTTATATTTTTTTAATATAATATATTTTTTTTGTAAAAATGTAATTACAATGTAATTAAGTTTGCTGACAGGCAACTTTGTTACTTTAAGAGGGGTACCAATTAATCAGACATAAAAATGCTGGTCTATTATACTTTAGCGATTTCTAAGTAATTTGCTTTATGACGAATATTGCATCGTTACACGATCTTCCAGTACGAACACCCTGTTGTCTATCTGCTAAACCTATCCTCTGATTCATTAGGTCTTGTAAAAATTTAGTTTTAAGATTTAGGGTAGTATTTATCAAGTTGATACCTCTGTAGTTTTCTGGCTGCATTTTATCTCCTTTTTGAATAGTAGAATTAGCTCGCTTGTTCACCATTCTTCCGGTATTTTATTGTGTTTTATGATTTTGTTAATTAATGTTGTTAATTGTTCTGTCATTACTGCTCCACAATATCAGTAATCTCGAGTAATCTGTTTGCATCAATTAAGTGCCAAAAACAAACCCTCGAAACTCTAGAGGACGTACCTTAACAGAACCCTGGGCACCCAGGTGCTTCGGAGGTCGGTTCTGATTGCATATTCGTGTTCAGTGACCCCAAAGACCCCGAAATAAGAAAATCTGGCTCTTAATATACTGATATTAACATGTTTATGCATTTTTCGATGCGTTTTATACACTTTAAAATGTAATAATGCATTTCCACCCATTTTTTTATTGTAGACTTTTTTCCAGACGTCATCCTAATCCTAAATACAATGCCAAAAGTTGCAAGTCTCTAGGTACCTCTCTTTTGTGTAGAGAAATATACCACAATTGCTAGGTATGATCGTCCAAGGAGGCACCCTAATTCTTTCTGCAAACAATGATTTTTCTCTGATAACAAAATATGACTTTTTGTTGAATGAAGCCTTCTTTGAATTTTCCTTAGTTTTTAATAAAAATTTTAATCTTTACATTATTTGCATCTATAGATCACCTGACTCTTCCGTGGAACTATTTTTTCAGAACCTGCTAAATTTGTTAGATGACTTGCCTCACAAAAGCAGAAAAATTCTATGCGGAGACTTCAACATAAATTATGCTGCTGCTTGTGCTACCCAAATGTTCTTGGTCAACATATTTGAATCATATGGTCTCTCAATGCACGTTAATCCTCCTACAAGGATTACAAAAACTAGATCTACCATAATTGATTATATTGTCTCCGATTTCTCACCCCTTGATGTTTGCTCTACAGTTATTAATGCGGAACTATCGGATCATGAAGCAGTATATACGAAATTTAACATCTTCAGCAAACCCTCCTCGAAAACCCGACGTTTAGGTAGGATTTTTTCCGCTCAGAATTTTCATAAATTTCAAAATTTATGTTTAACTTCTGACTGGCATTTTCCTTCTACGAACGTGGACTATAATTTCAGTGATTTTTTGGAGAAGCTTGTCTGTATCTTCAATAAGGCATTTCCTTTAATTACGATTAAGCCAAAATGTCGCAAACCCTGGACTACCAAAGGTATCCGCATATCAGCAAAAAATATGCGTTCACTACTTTATATCAAGAAATTTACTACCAACGTCGCTGTCAGTCAATATATCACCAATTACAGAGTCACATACCTAAAACTCATCAAATCAGCTAAAAAAGCCTACTATCAAAATCGTCTGGGAAGCTCCAAAATTGTTGCAAAAGAAACTTGGTCCATAATAAACGATCTTCGAAATAAAACCCACGCAGCTCAAACATTTGCTCTTCCAAACCCTGAAAATCTAAACGAATACTTCATTAACGTGAGTAAAAATATAACATCAACTATTCAGTCTCAACAAGATCCCATTTCCTATCTCCCTAATTCAGAAATTGTCTCGAATTCATTCTTTATAAGACCAATCTATAAATCTGAATTGATCCAAACGATCAATAGTATCAAAAGCAAATCATCTTGTAGTACTGATGGACTATCCATAAAAATCTTCTCAAATCTCACAGATAATGTGTTAGAACTCCTCGTGTCACTAATTAATGATTCCTTTGAAAACGGTAAATTTCCAGAGTGCCTAAAGACAGCCATTATTATTCTTCTTCATAAAGGTGGCGAAAAATCTAATGCCTGCAACTATAGACCTATTGCCCTACTACCGGTACTCTCCAAAATTATTGAGAGGCTCATAAAAACCCGACTTATGTCCTTTCTCTTTGATAACAATATTTTATCACAAAATCAGTTCGGCTTCTTAACTAATAAATGTACAACTGATGCCATGTTTTCTGTACTTCACGAGGTTTACCAAGCACTAAACAATAATCTTTATACTACCACTGTTTTCTGTGACTATTCCAAAGCTTTTGATTGTGTAAATCACAACATTTTGATTAAAAAACTTAATTACTATGGAATTCGAGGTATTTCTTTGAATTGGTTCAAATCTTACTTAGATAATAGGAAACAATTGGTTAGAGCAAATGATATTGACTCTAGTCTCAAAAACATTATATGTGGAGTACCACAAAGTTCAGTATTGGGTCCTCTACTTTTCCTGATCTTTATAAATGACATCACTAATTTAAAAATCGATGGAAAAATTTTTCTTTTTGCTGATGATACCAGTATCACTTGGAGCAACTCAACTATTGCAACTCTTCATGCAACTATAACTTCTGATCTTCTTACGATAAAAACCTGGTCTGACTCTAATTTACTCTCCTTTAACGTGGATAAAACGGTAGCATTATCATATAAAGGTGCTCTTCAACCCCTGCTTATGAATAGCAGCCAGATCTCTACCGTTGATTCTGTAAAATTTCTTGGTATTCGTTTAGACAGCAACCTCAAATGGTCTCTTCATATCGATTTGTTAAGTAAGAAACTCGCCTCGGCCTGCTATGCCATAAGATCTGTTTCGAAGGAACTCAATTTAGCATCTTCTAAAATAACATATTTTTCTTTATCCGAGTCTCATCTTCGATATGGTCTTCCTTTTTGGGGGTCTAGTACAGCTGCCCAATTTGATGTTATTTTCAAATTACAAAAAAGAGCAATAAGATATCTGTTTGGCCTCAGAAGAACATCCCATTGCAGAAGTTACTTTAAAGATCACGAAATTTTAACTCTTCCATCTTTGTATGTTTTAGAAACTGTTTGCTTAATTCGTAAACACATGCATGTCTTTCCAGCAAGGCCTCATCATACTCCACCAGAAATTCAACTTTTGATGTCTATTTACCGATCCCGTCTTCTGAGTTAGTAAAGAAATCTATACTATATTCCGCAAAAAAACTATACAACCATCTCCCTTTACAACTCAAATCTGCAACATATTTACTCAAGTTCCGTAAAATGACAAAAGCTCATTTATCTAAAACACCATATTATTCAGTAGAAGAGTTTCTTAATGACTAACTAAGAAATCACAGTAATGTACAAGTAACTAAAGTGTATTTATATACAGGGTGTCCCGAAAAGAATGGTCATAAATTATACCACAGATTCTGGGGTCAAAAATATGTTGATTGAACCTCACTTACCTATATACAATAGTGCACACAAAAAAAGTTACAGCCCTTTGAAGTTACAAAATGAAAATCGATTTTTTTTCATATATCGAAAACCCTTCGAGGTTTTTCATTGAAAATGGACATGTGGCATTATTATGGCAGCAACATCTTAAAAAAAAATTAAAGTGAAATTTGTGCACCCCACAAAAATTTTAAGGGGGTTTTGTTCCTTTAAACCCCCCCAAACTTTTGTGTACGTTCCAATTAAATTAATATTGTGACACCATTAGTTAAACAAAATGTTTTTAAAACTTTTTTGCCTCTTATTACTTTTTTGATAAGTCAGTGTTTATCGACCTATTTTGAATATTTGTCGAATCCACCACATATTTGTATATGGTTAAATACGATTATAGAGACCTGTTAATAATCTGAAAATGTATTTATAATTTACATTTTTAGGTATATTTTGAAAAAGAAGCCATATCTCGATAAAAGGTGATTTCTCAAAAAAAGACTAAGAGTCAAAAAAGTTTTAAAAACACTGTGTTTAACTAATGGTACCACAATAATAGTGTAATTGGAACGTACACAAACATTTGGGGGGTTTAAAGGAACAAAACCCCCATAAAATTTTTATATAAATATATTAAAAAAGAAGCCGCATCTCGATAAAAACTGGCTTATTGAAAAAATACTAAGAGTCAAAAAAGTTTTAAAAACGTTGTGTTTAATTAATGATACCACAATAATGAATTAATTGGAACGTATACAAAAGTATGGGGGGGTTTAAGGGAACAAAACCCCCATAAAATTTTTATGGGGTGGACAAACTTCACTATAATTTTGTTTTAAGATGTTACTGCCATAAGAATGATACATGTCAATTTTCAGTAAAAAATCTGTAATAGTTTTCGATATATTGAAAAAAATCGATTTTCATTTTGTAACTTCAAAGGGCTGTAACTTTTTTTATGAGCACATTTGTACTAAGGTAAGTTAGGTTCAATCGAACTATTTTTAACCGCAGAATGTGTGGTATAATTTATGACCAATCTTTTCGGGACACCCTGTATATTTGGGTGTCACATACAGCGGCTTAAACTGATTAGTTCCTTTGTTTGTGTTTTATTATATTAGGTTGTATGTTCAATTTTGCAATATATTGGT